>NC_069503.1:87998132-88020632 GCF_027579735.1 Bombina bombina
AGCCTCTACCTACTTGCGCAATATGATTGTATTTGTACTTGAAGAAAATGTAATAAAAAAAAGATAGCTAAGTTGGTTGCAGGGGGGTGGGGTGGTAAGGGGGGTCACTAATTAATACAAAAAAAATTTGATAAAAAATTAAAAATTATTAATTTTTTATTATTAAAATTAATTTTACATGGTGTAATTACACACACAGGTGAGGCGCTGCCACTGGACTAATGCAATAAACACATAGAAATAACGTCACTGACTCACTATTTAATGTCTAAGAGTATTGATATATCAGCTGTGTGCCGGGATATTATCTGTGTGTCACAAACGTACATTGACAAATAATGCAATAAACACATAGAAATAACTTCACTGACTCACTATTTAATGTCTAATAGTATTGTTATACCAGCTGTGTGTTGGGATATTATCTGTGTGTCACAAACATACAGTGACTAATAATGCAATAAACACATAGAAATAACTTCACTGACTCACTATTTAATGTCTAATAGTATTGTTATATCAGCTGTGTGCCGGGATATTATCTGTGTGTCACAGACGTACAGTGACTAATAATGCAATAAACACATAGAAATAACGTCACTCACTCACTATTTAATGTCTGATTGTATTATTATATCCTCTGTGTGCCGGATTATTATCTGTGTGTCACAGACGTATAGTGACTAATAATGCAACAAACACATAGAAATAACGTCACTGACTCACTATTTAATGTCTAATACTATTGTTATATCAGCTGTGTGCCGGGATATTATCTGTGTGTCACAAACGTACATTGACTAATAATGCAATAAACACATAGAAATAACTTCACTGACTCACTATTTAATGTCTAATAGTATTGTTATATCAGCTGTGTGTTGGGATATTATCTGTGTGTCACAAACATACAGTGACTAATAATGCAATAAACACATAGAAATAACTTCACTGACTCACTATTTAATGTCTAATTGTATTGTTATATCCGCTGTGTGCCGGATTATTATCTGTGTGTCACAGACGTATAGTGACTAATAATGCAACAAACACATAGAAATAACGTCACTATCTCACTATTTAATGTCTAATAGTATTGTTATATCAGCTGTGTGCCGGGATATTATCTGTGTGTGTCACAAACGTACAGTGACTAATAATGCAATAAACACACAGAAATAACTTCACTGACTCACTATTTAATGTCTAATAGTATTGTTATATCAGCTATGTGCCGGGATATTATCTGTGTGTCACAAACGTACAGTGACTAATAATGCAGTAAACACATAGGAATAACTTCACTGACTCACTATTTAATGTCTAATAGTATTATATCAGCTGTGTGCCGGGATATTATCTGTGTGTGTCACAAACGTACAGTGACTAATAATGCAATAAACACACAGAAATAACTTCACTGACTCACTATTTAATGTCTAATAGTATTGTTATATCAGCTGTGTGCTGGGACATTATCTGTGTGTCACAAACATACAGTGACTAATAATGTAATAAACACACAGAAATAACGTTACTGACTCACTATTTAATGTCTAATAGTATTGTTATATCAGCTATGTGCCGGGATATTATCTGTGTGTCACAGACGTACAGTGACTAATAATGCAATAAACACATAGAAATAACTTTACTCACTCACTATTTAATGTCTAATAGTATTGTTATATCAGCTGTGTGCCGGGATATTATCTGTGTGTCACAGACGTACAGTGACTAATAATGCAATAAACACATAGAAATAACGTCACTGACTCACTATTTAATGTCTAATAGTATTGTTATATCAGCAGTGTGCCAGGATATTTTCTGTGTGACACAAACGTACAGTGACTAATAATGCAATAAACACATAGAAATAACTTTACTCACTCACTATTTAATGTCTAATAGTATTGTTATATCAGCTGTGTGCCGGGTTATTATGTGTGTGCCACAAACGTACAGTGACTAATGCAATAAACGCAAGAAATAACTTCACTGACTCACTATTTAATGTCTAATAATATTGTTATATCAGCTGTGTGCCGGGATATTATCTGTGTGTCAAAAACGTACAGTGACTAATAATGCAATAAACACATAGAAATAACTTCACTGACTCACTATTTAATGTCTAATAGTATTGTTATATCAGCTGTGTGTTGGGATATTATCTGTGTGTCACAGACGTACAGTGACTAATAATGCAATAAACACATAGAAATAACGTCACTCACTCACTATTTAATGTCTAATAGTATTGTTATATCAGCTGTGTGCCGGGATATTATCTGTGTGTCACAAATGTACAATGACTAATAATGCAATAAACACATAGAAATAACGTCACTCACTCACTATTTAATGTCTAATTGTATTGTTATATCAGCTGTGTGTTGGGATATTATCTGTGTGTCACAGACGTATAGTGACTAATAATGCAATAAACACACAGAAATATCTTCACTGACTCACTGTTTAATGTCTAATAGTATTGTTATATCAGCTGTGTGTTGGGATATTATCTGTGTGTCACAGACGTACAGTGACTAATAATGCAGTAAACACATAGAAATAACGTCACTGACCCACTATTTAATGTCTAATAGTATTGTTATATCAGCTGTGTGCCGGGATATTATCTGTGTGTCACAAATGTACAATGACTAATAATGCAATAAACACATAGAAATAACGTCACTCACTATTTAATGTCTAATTGTATTGTTATATCAGCTGTGTGCAGGTATATTATCTGTGTGTCACAGACGTATAGTGACTAATAATGCAATAAACACATAGAAATAACATCACTCACTCACTCACTATTTAATGTCTAATAGTATTGTTAAATCAGCTGTGTGCCGGGAAATTATCTGTGTGTCACAGATGTACAGTGACTAATAATGCAATAAACACACAGAAATAACTTCACTGACTCACTATTTAATGTCTAATAGTATTGTTATATCAGCTGTGTGCCGGGATATTATCTGTGTATCAAACGTACAGTGACTAATAATGCAATAAACCCATAGAAATAACTTCACTGACTCACTATTTAATGTCTAATAGTATTGTTATATCAGCTGTGTGCCGGGATATTATCTGTGCGTCAAACGTACAGTGACTAATAATGCAATAAACCCATAGAAATAACTTCACTGACTCACTATTTCATGTCTAATAGTATTGTTATATCAGCTGTGTGCCGGGATATTATCTGTGTGTCACAGACGTACAGTGACTAATAATGCAATAAACACATAGAAATAACGTCACTCACTCACTATTTAATGTCTAATAGTATTGTTATATCAGCTGTGTGCCGGGATATTATCTGTGTGTCACAAATGTACAATGACTAATAATGCAATAAACACATAGAAATAACGTCACTCACTCACTATTTAATGTCTAATTGTATTGTTATATCAGCTGTGTGTTGGGATATTATCTGTGTGTCACAGACGTATAGTGACTAATAATGCAATAAACACACAGAAATATCTTCACTGACTCACTGTTTAATGTCTAATAGTATTGTTATATCAGCTGTGTGTTGGGATATTATCTGTGTGTCACAGACGTACAGTGACTAATAATGCAGTAAACACATAGAAATAACGTCACTGACCCACTATTTAATGTCTAATAGTATTGTTATATCAGCTGTGTGCCGGGATATTATCTGTGTGTCACAAATGTACAATGACTAATAATGCAATAAACACATAGAAATAACGTCACTCACTATTTAATGTCTAATTGTATTGTTATATCAGCTGTGTGCAGGTATATTATCTGTGTGTCACAGACGTATAGTGACTAATAATGCAATAAACACATAGAAATAACATCACTCACTCACTCACTATTTAATGTCTAATAGTATTGTTAAATCAGCTGTGTGCCGGGAAATTATCTGTGTGTCACAGATGTACAGTGACTAATAATGCAATAAACACACAGAAATAACTTCACTGACTCACTATTTAATGTCTAATAGTATTGTTATATCAGCTGTGTGCCGGGATATTATCTGTGTATCAAACGTACAGTGACTAATAATGCAATAAACCCATAGAAATAACTTCACTGACTCACTATTTAATGTCTAATAGTATTGTTATATCAGCTGTGTGCCGGGATATTATCTGTGCGTCAAACGTACAGTGACTAATAATGCAATAAACCCATAGAAATAACTTCACTGACTCACTATTTCATGTCTAATAGTATTGTTATATCAGCTGTGTGCCGGGATATTATCTGTGTGTCACAGACGTACAGTGACTAATAATGCAATAAACACATAGAAATAACGTCACTGACTCACTATTTAATGTCTAATAGTATTGTTATATCAGCTGTGTGCCAGGATATTTTCTGTGTGACACAAACGTACAGTGACTAATAATGCAATAAACACATAGAAATAACTTTACTCACTATTTAATGTCTAATAGTATTGTTATATCAGCTGTGTGCTGGGATATTATGTGTGTGCCACAAACGTACAATGACTAATGCAATAAAAGCAAGAAATAACTTCACTGACTCACTATTTAATGTCTAATAGTATTGTTATATCAGCTGTGTGCCGGGATATTATCTGTGTGTCAAAAACGTACAGTGACTAATAATGCAATAAACACATAGAAATAACTTCACTGACTCACTATTTAATGTCTAATAGTATTGTTATATCAGCTGTGTGTTGGGATATTATCTGTGTGTCACAGACGTACAGTGACTAATAATGCAATAAACACATAGAAATAACGTCACTCACTCACTATTTAATGTCTAATTGTATTGTTATATCAGCTGTGTGCTGGGATATTATCTGTGTGTCACAGACGTACAGTGACTAATAATGCAACAAACACATAGAAATAACTTCACTGACTCACTATTTAATGTCTAATAGTATTGTTATATCAGCTGTGTGTTGGGATATTATCTGTGTGTCACAAATGTACAATGACTAATAATGCAATCCAAGGTGTAGACTGTTTCTTTAAATACATAGTTATATACAATCAGTGGTACAATAATAAACTGATCTAACATATTAAACATTATTGCACCTTTATATCTCTTTAATTAATAGCAGAAATAATTAATACAAATTATATTCTAGATAATCAATACCCTGTTAAATTTGTCACAATGTTATCTTCATTAAACAAGGATTCACAACAAGATAGCACAAAGCTAGATCTGACTAAAGGGACAGTAAACACCTTAAGACTGTAATAGTGACTAATAATGCAATAAACACATAGAAATAACTTCACTGACTCACTATTTAATGTCTAATAGTATTGTTATATCAGCTGTGTGCCGGGATATTATCTGTGTGTCAGAAACGTACAGTGACTAATAATGCAATAAACACATAGAAATAACTTTACTCACTCACTATTTAATGTCTAATAGTATTGTTATATCAGCTGTGTGCCGGGATATTATCTGTGTGTCACAGACGTACAGTGACTAATAATGCAATAAACACATAGAAATAACGTCACTCACTCACTATTTAATGTCTAATTGTATTGTTATATCAGCTGTGTGCTGGGATATTATCTGTGTGTCACAGACGTACAGTGACTAAAAATGCAACAAACACATAGAAATAACTTCACTGACTCACTATTTAATGTCTAATAGTATTGTTATATCAGCTGTGTGTTGGGATATTATCTGTGTGTCACAAACGTACAGTGACTAATAATGCAATAAACACATAGAAATAAGTTCACTGACTCACTATTTAATGTCTAATAGTATTGTTATATCAGCTGTGTGCCGGAATATTATCTGTGTGTCACAAATGTACAATGACTAATAATGCAATCCAAGGTGTAGACTGTTTCTTTAAATACATAGTTATATACAATCAGTGGTACAATAATAAACTGATCTAACATATTAAACATTATTGCACCTTTATATCTCTTTAATTAATAGCAGAAATAATTAATACAAATTATATTCTAGATAATCAATACCCTGTTAAATTTGTCACAATGTTATCTTCATTAAACAAGGATTCACAACAAGATAGCACAAAGCTAGATCTGACTAAAGGGACAGTAAACACCTTAAGACTGTAATAGTGACTAATAATGCAATAAACACATAGAAATAACTTCACTGACTCACTATTTAATGTCTAATAGTATTGTTATATCAGCTGTGTGCCGGGATATTATCTGTGTGTCAGAAACGTACAGTGACTAATAATGCAATAAACACATAGAAATAACTTTACTCACTCACTATTTAATGTCTAATAGTATTGTTATATCAGCTGTGTGCCGGGATATTATCTGTGTGTCACAGACGTACAGTGACTAATAATGCAATAAACACATAGAAATAACTTTACTCACTCACTATTTAATGTCTAATAGTAATGTTATATCAGCTGTGTGCTGGGATATTATCTGTGTGTCACAGACGTACAGTGACTAATAAGCAATAAACACATAGAAATAACGTCACTCACTCACTATTTAATGTCTAATAGTATTGTTATATCAGCTGTGTGCCGGGATATTATCTGTGTGTCACAAACGTACAGTGTCTAATAATGCAATAAACACATAGAAATAACGTCACTGGCTCACTATTTAATGTCTAATAGTATTGTTATATCAGCTGTGTGCCGGGATATTATCTGTGTGTCACAAACGTACAGTGACTAATAATGCAATAAACACATAGAAATAACGTCACTGACTCACTATTTAATGTCTAATAGTATTGTTATATCAGCTGTGTGCCGGGATATTATCTGTGTGTCACAAACGTACAGTGACTAATAATGCAATACACACATAGAAATAACGTCACTGACTCACTATTTAATGTCTAATAGTATTGTTATATCAGCTGTGTGCCGGGATATTATCTGTGTGTCACAGACGTACAGTGACTAATAATGCAATAAACACATAGAAATAACTTTACTCACTCACTATTTAATGTCTAATAGTAATGTTATATCAGCTGTGTGCTGGGATATTATCTGTGTGTCACAGACGTACAGTGACTAATAATGCAATAAACACATAGAAATAACGTCACTCAATCACTATTTAATGTCTAATAGTATTGTTATATCAGCTGTGTGCCGGGATATTATCTGTGTGCCACAAACGTACAGTGACTAATGCAGTGACGTGCAGTGAGATCAGAGACAGGTGAGGCACTGGCTAGGATATGCCTTCATTCTTTAGATATCCTTTGTTGAAGAAATAGCAACGTGGGTGAGCCAATCACATGAGGTATCTATTGTGCAGCCACCAATCAGCAGCTACTGAGCATATTTAGATATGATTTTCAACAAAGGAAATCAAGAGAATGAAGGAAATTAGATATTAGATGTAAATTAGACAGAGTGGGTGGGAGAGACAGGGAGAGAGAGATAGAGAGACAGAGGGGAGAGAGAGACACAAAGAGAGACAGAGGGGAGAGAGACAGAGAAAGAGACCATGGGGGAGAATGATACATGTAAGGAGAGAGACAGAGGGGGTGGGAGAGGCAGGGAGAGAGAGATGGATAGAGAGAGACAGAGGGGAGAGAGAGAGAAATAGAGACACAGAGGGGGAAGAGAGAGAGAGAGAGAGACAGAGGAGGAGGGAGAAAGGGAGAGACAGAGGGGGAGGGAGAGAGGGAGAGACAGAGGGGGAGGGAGAGAGAGAGAGAGACAGAGGGGAGAGAGAGACACAGAGGGGATAGAGAGAGACAGAGAGAGGGAGAGGGAGAGAGACGGGATAGAGAGAGACAGAGGGGATAGAGAGAGACAGAGGGGATAGAGAGAGACAGAGGAGAGAGAGAGAGAGAGAGACAGAGGAGAGAGAGAGAGACAGAGGAGAGAGAGAGATAGACAGTAGAGAGAGAGAGAGAGAGAGAGAGAGAGAGACAGAGGGTAGAGAGAGAGAGAGACAGAGGGGAGAGAGAGAGAGACAGAGGGGAGAGAGAGAGAGAGACAGAGGGGAGAGAGAGAGAGAGACAGAGGGGAGAGAGAGAGAGAGAGAGAGACAGGGGGAGAGAGAGAGAGGAGAGAGAGAGAGAGAGAGACAGAGGAGAGAGAGAGAGAGACAGAGGAGAGAGACAGAGGAGAGAGAGACAGAGGAGAGAGAGAGAGAGAGAGAGAGAGAGAGGAGAGAGAGAGAGAGAGAGAGAGAGAGAGAGAGAGAGAGAGGAGAGAGAGAGAGAGAGAGATAGAGGAGAGAGAGGAGAAAGAGAAAGAGAGAGAGAGAGAGAGAGAGAGAGACAGAGGAGAGAGAGAGACAGAGGAGAGAGAGAGAAGAGAGAGAGAGGGGATAGAGAGGGGAGAGAGAGAGGGAGAGAGAGAGAGAGAGAGAGGGAGAGGGGAGAGAGAGAGAGACAGAGGAGAGAGAGAGAGAGAGAGAGAGAGAGGGGAGAGAGAGAGAGAGACACAGGGGAGAGAGAGAGAGAGAGAGAGAGAGAGAGACAGAGGAGAGAGAGAGCGAGAGAGAGAGACAGAGGAGAGAGAAAGGGGGGGGGAGAGGGGAGAGAGAGAGAGGGGGAGAGAGAGAGACAGAGGGGAGAGAGAGAGAGAGTGGAGAGAGAGACAGAGGAGAGAGAGACAGAGGAGAGAGAGAGAGAGGGGGAGAGAGAGAGAGGGGAGAGAGAGAGAGACAGAGGGGGGAGAGAGAGACATAGGGGAGAGAGAAAAAGAGAGAGAGAGAGGGAGAGAGAGAGAGAGAGACAGAGGGGAGAGAGAGACATAGGGGAGAGAGAGAGAGAGACAGAGGGGAGAGAGAGAGAGAGAGAGAGACAGAGGAGAGAGAGAGAGAGAGAGAGAGACAGAGGGGAGAGAGAGACATAGGGGAGAGAGAGAGAGAGAGAGAGAGAGACACAGAGGGGAGAGAGAGAGAGAGACAGAGGAGAGAGAGACAGAGGGGAGAGAGAGAGAGACATAGGGGGAGAGACATAGGGGGAGAGAGAGAGAGACAGAGGGGAGAGAGAGAGAGAGAGACAGGGAAGAGAGAGAGAGGGGAGAGACAGAGATGGGAGAGAGAGAGACAGAGGGGGGAGAGATAGAGAGAGAGAGAGAGAGAGAGGGGAGAGAGAGACAGAGGGGAGAGAGAGAGAGCCAGAGGGGAGAGTGAGAGACATAGTGGAGAGAGAGAGAGACAGAGGGGAGAGAGAGAGACAGAGGGGAGAGAGAGAGAGATTCAGAGGGGAGAGAGAGAGAGAGAGAGAGACAGAGGGGAGAGAGAGAGAGAGACAGAGGGGAGAGAGGGAGACAGAGGGGAGAGAGACAGACAGAGGGGAGAGAGAGAGACAGACAGAGGGGAGAGAGAGAGACAGACAGAAGGGAAAGAGACAGACAGAGGGGAGAGAGACAGACAGAGGGGAGAGAGACAGACAGAGGGGAGAGAGAGACAGACAGAGGGGACAGAGAGAGAGACAGACAAAGGGGAGAGAGCGACACAGACAGAGGGGAGAGAGACATACAGAGGGGACAGGGACAGACAGAGGGGAGAGAGAGAGACAGAGGGGAGAGAGAGAGACAGAGGGGGAGAGAGGGGAGGGACAGGGAGGGAGAGAGAGGGTGAGGGAGGGGGAGAGAGAGAGGGGGGGAGGGAGGGGGAGGGAGAGAGAGGGGAGGGAGAGGGAGGAGAGAGGGGGGTGAGAGGGGGAGGGAGAGGGGAGAAGAGAGGGGGGAGGGAGAGGGGGGAGAAAGGGAGGTAGAGGGGGAGAGAGGGAGGGAGAGGGGGGAGAGAGGGGGGAAGAGAGGGGGAGAGAGGCAGGGGGGAGAGAGACATGGGGGAGAGAGGCAGGGGGAGAGAGACAGGGGAGAGAGGCAGGGGGGAGAGAGACAGGGGGGAGAGAGACAGAGGGGAGAGAGACAGGGGGGGAGAGAGACAGAGGGGAGAGAGACAGAGGGGAGAGAGAGGGAGACAGAGGGGAGAGAGAGGGAGAAAGAGGAGGAGAGAGAGGGAGACAGAGGAGGGGAGAGAGACACAGGGAGGGGGGAGAGAGAGAGACACAGGGAGGGGGGGAGAGAGAGAGACAGGGAGGGGGAGAGAGCCACAGGAAGGGGGGGAGAGAGCCACAGGGAGGGGGGGAGAGAGCCACAGGGAGGGGGGAGAGTGAGACACATGGAGGGGGGGAGAGAGCCACAGGGAGGGGGGGAGAGAGCCACAGGGAGGGGGGGAGAGAGCCACAGGGAGGGGGGAGAGAGCCACAGGGAGGGGGGAGAGAGCCACGGGGGGAGAACCACAGGGAGGGGGGAGAGAGCCACAGGGAGGGGGGGAGAGAGCCACAGGGAGGGGGGAGAGAGCCACAGGGGAGGGGGGGAGACAGCCACAGGGGAGGAGGGAAAGCCACAGGGGGGGGGAGAGACACAGGGGATGGGGGAGAGACACAGGGGAGGGGGGGGAAACACAGGGGAGGGGGGGAGAGATACAGGGCAGTTATTTACCATCCATTACTAACACATGCTTAGAGCTATTTTCCATGTTCAGAGGTCAGTAAAGTAGTAAACCTTCACCTTAAACTAACTCATAAATATAACTTAAAGAGATATTGTACTTCAGAAGTTCAGATTGATACCGCAGTATAAGCTGGGCACTTCCTAGTAATCCTAATCAGTTCACTACTCTTCACTAGCACGGCCACGGCAGCTGCACTGCTGCTCTTAGCCGCTCTCCTCTCACTGACCTTAATGAGCCAGGCTCAGGCTCACACTGACACCATGACCAACTGACCATCCGGCAGGACCGGCATCCATCTCCGACTGAGACACTACACTGACTCGTGGCAGACTGGCAGCAGCTGCAGTGCAGAGCAGCAGAGTCCATCCATCGCCTCTCACTGACCTCGGTCCTCTTGAGTCCTCTTCACAGTGAGTCACAACTTCACTGTCTGGGGCCTCTGGGCGGGCACCTGACAGTCACAGTGTGTCTCTCACTCCGTGCCGCCTGGGATGATCTCCGACTCCCACCCGCCGCAACAGACAACCCACTGACTAGTTGCTCACTGTCAGTGAGACTGGGACCGCGCACTGATTGGCTAAGGCGGGGCAGGCAGGGCTGAGAGGGCTCCCGAGGCTGCCATAGACCAGCCTCTATTGGTAGCAGTATGGGCCGCGAAGAGAAGACATTAAATGCGGCCCATACAAACAAATACAATCATATTGCGCAATGGAAGGGCTCACAGCCTCTACCTACTTGCGCAATATGATTGTATTTGTACTTGAAGAAAATGTAATAAAAAAAAGATAGCTAAGTTGGTTGCAGGGGGGTGGGGTGGTAAGGGGGGGTCACTAATTAATACAAAAAAAATTTGATAAAAAATTAAAAATTATTAATTTTTTTATTATTAAAATTAATTTTACATGGTGTAATTACACACACAGGTGAGGCGCTGCCACTGGACTAATGCAATAAACACATAGAAATAACGTCACTGACTCACTATTTAATGTCTAATAGTATTGTTATATCAGCTGTGTGCCGGGATATTATCTGTGTGTCACAAACGTACATTGACTAATAATGCAATAAACACATAGAAATAACTTCACTGACTCACTATTTAATGTCTAATAGTATTGTTATATCAGCTGTGTGTTGGGATATTATCTGTGTGTCACAAACATACAGTGACTAATAATGCAATAAACACATAGAAATAACTTCACTGACTCACTATTTAATGTCTAATAGTATTGTTATATCAGCTGTGTGCCGGGATATTATCTGTGTGTCACAGACGTACAGTGACTAATAATGCAATAAACACATAGAAATAACGTCACTCACTCACTATTTAATGTCTAATTGTATTGTTATATCCGCTGTGTGCCGGATTATTATCTGTGTGTCACAGACGTATAGTGACTAATAATGCAACAAACACATAGAAATAACGTCACTGTCTCACTATTTAATGTCTAAAAGTATTGTTATATCAGCTGTGTGCCGGGATATTATCTGTGTGTGTCACAAACGTACAGTGACTAATAATGCAATAAACACACAGAAATAACTTCACTGACCCACTATTTAATGTCTAATAGTATTGTTATATCAGCTTTGTGTTGGGATATTATCTGTGTGTCACAGACGTACAGTGACTAATAATGCAATAAACACATAGAAATAACGTCACTCACTCACTATTTAATGTCTAATTGTATTGTTATATCAGCTGTGTGCTGGGATATTATCTGTGTGTCACAGACGTACAGTGACTAATAATGCAACAAACACATAGAAATAACTTCACTGACTCACTATTTAATGTCTAATAGTATTGTTATATCAGCTGTGTGTTGAGATATTATCTGTGTGTCACAAACGTACAGTGACTAATAATGCAATAAACACATAGAAATAAGTTCACTGACTCACTATTTAATGTCTAATAGTATTGTTATATCAGCTGTGTGCCGGAATATTATCTGTGTGTCACAAATGTACAATGACTAATAATGCAATCCAAGGTGTAGACTGTTTCTTTAAATACATAGTTATATACAATCAGTGGTACAATAATAAACTGATCTAACATATTAAACATTATTGCACCTTTATATCTCTTTAATTAATAGCAGAAATAATTAATACAAATTATATTCTAGATAATCAATACCCTGTTAAATTTGTCACAATGTTATCTTCATTAAACAAGGATTCACAACAAGATAGCACAAAGCTAGATCTGACTAAAGGGACAGTAAACACCTTAAGACTGTAATAGTGACTAATAATGCAATAAACACATAGAAATAACTTCACTGACTTCACTATTTAATGTCTAATAGTATTGTTATATCAGCTGTGTGCCGGGATATTATCTGTGTGTCAGAAACGTACAGTGACTAATTGTAAGGATAACTAATTTCATACCCTACTATATATTTTAAATATAATCCTGTTTAGACTCACCACTCAGTCTCACACCAGACCGTGGGTGTACAGATTGTTATTAACACCCATTGTTTTGCTCATTGACTGAGGGTGACCTATGGTGGGGTCATTAAGAGTATATTAGGATAATCTTAGTAATAAAGATAAAGAAAAGAAAAGAGAATTCAATTACATATGGTAAAGAATTCTAATTATAAATTCCCAAAAGTATATTTAGACGTTAGTGCACAGAGTAATAATATTTTACTTGAACCTACTATAGAGAGTTATAACTAAAGCTAAATATATAGGTTTTATATTACCTAAGACTTCACATAATATCCAGCATAAAAAATAGAGTTATGTATTGAAGAAAGGCATATGCATAAAAATAGTTGCAGTACTGATAGTTGAGAACAGGGAACCGGTATTTGTAGAAAGGGTTAAGGTATTGCAATACAAAGCAGTGTAGACGTTATTGTAATTAAGATTATTTGTACCGTAATCTGTATTGTAAATCTCCTGATCAGTGATGCAGAGGATGGCAGTCAGTTCTGTGAGCAGAGAGAATCCTGTCTTTGCTTTAGATGTAGCAAGCTGAAAACACACAGGAGCAGGATCTCTGTGTTTGAAGTTCTGGAGAAGCAGCAGGGCGTGACGTCAGACGCCGAGATTCAGGGAGTGAGAGAAAGCAGCTGTGGAAAGGCAGTGAACGGAAACTTGATGCTGTAAATCTCTCCCTGTAAAACTCAATAGAATGTTAGAATTGTTAAGTAAGAACTTTAGAGAGCTTAGTACTAGCTCAAGTAATATCCTTTAGGAATCAAAATACCAAGCAGGTAATGGAGGGTGAATGTTTCTTAAATAGATGTGGATAGTCACATGATCACAGAGTTAAAGGGGAAGTACAGCAGAATTGTAACATATAAATCCTGACAGTATACCCCCCTCAAAACCCCCTCCCAGAGATCAAGGTTTAGGCCGATCTGGATGTCGACGGTGGAAGAGGGAGACCAACCGTGGAGCAGATAAATTAGTAGAAGGTTCCCAAGAATCCTCTTCAGGACCGTAGTCCTTCCAGCGAACCAAATACTGAAGAGTCCAATTGTGAAATCTTGAATCAAGAATTTCTGCAATCTCATAACTAATATCTTCAGCGATAGGCGTAGGTCCCTGAGTGCTTGTAGTCATATGTCGAATAGGTAGATATGGCTTGAGAAGAGAAACATGAAAAACTGAATGAATCCGATATGAGGATGGCAATTCCAAAGAAACTGCATTTGAATTGATGATTTTATCAATCTTAAACGGTCCAATGAATAAACTAGCCAATTTTTTACTTGGAATCTGCAACTTAAGATGTTTAGAGGAGAGCCAAACTAAGTCACCAACCTTGTAATCCGGAGGTTTAGATCTTCTTCAATCATAGTATAGTTTTTGATTGTATTGTGCAGTCTTAAGCGTTTCTTGAACTATAGGAAAAGCCTGTGCCAACGTATTAAGTGTATCATTTACCAATGGTGAAGTAGAGTCATCTCTTTGTAGTAAATGGTAAGAAGGATGAAAACCATAATTAATAAAAAATGGTGTTAATTTTGTTGAAGTATTAATAGTATTATTATATGAAAACTCCGCAGTTGGCAACAAATCTGACCAGTTGTCTTGCTGATAAGTACAATAACAACATAGGTACTGTTCCAAAGTTTGGTTAGTCCTTTCAGTTTGTCCATTGGACTGAGGATGATATGCAGATGACAGATGTCTCTCGATACGAAGAGTTTTACACAACTGAGTCCAAAATCTGGAGGTAAATTGAGATCCTCTATCGGTAGTGATAGAATCAGGCAGACCATGAAGACGTACAATATGCTTCAAAAAGAGTTGAGCAGTTTCAGCAGCGTTAGGTAATCCATGGCAAGGCACAAAATGTGCCATCTTTGAGAAATGATCAACAACCACAAATATAGTATTATAGTTTGAAGATGGAGGTAACTCAACTATAAAGTCCATGGCAATAAATCGCCAAGGACGGTCAGCAATAGGTAAAGAAAGCAGATAACCATAAGGGTGGTTATGTGTAGGCTTACAAGTAGTACATATTTTACAAGATTGTATGTACTGTTTGACAGAGTGTATCAATTTTGGCCACCAATAGTCCCTCTGTATAAGATGTGTAGTCTTACGAACTCCTGGATGTCCAGACATTGGTGCATCATGTGCATTATGGAGAATTTGATCTCTGAGTGTGACCGGAACATAAATTTTATGGCCAAAGTAGAGTAGCCCATTGGAATGTTTGGACAAATTTAAAGTAATAGTAGTGGAGTCCTCTGGTTGATGTTTTTTAAAAAGAGAAATACTATCAATGGTAAGACCGATGACTCGATGTGAAGGTATTATAGTATCTGAAATAAATTCAGTTATAGGTTTTGGAGTAGATCTAGACAGAGCATCAGCTTTTACATTTTTTATAGCAGGTCGATATGTGATAATGAAGTCAAACCTTGTAAAAAATAAACTCCACCGCAATTGTCGAGCAGATAAAGTTTTATTTGTTCTGAGATACTGTAAATTCCTGTGGTCGGTGTAAATTATAATTGGATGTCTAGCACCTTCAAGAAGGTGCCTCCAAAAATCTAATGCTGCCTTTATGGCTAAAAGTTCTTTTTCACCCACCGGGTAGTTTAGTTCTGCTGAACTCATAGACCTGGAGAAAAAGGCAATAGCATGTAAAGGCTGATCAGGTGAAGCCTTCTGAGAAAGAACAGCCCCCAAAGCATAATTTGAAGCATCCACCTCGAGAAAATACTGTTTTGTGGGTTCTGGGAATTGCAGTATGGGAGCTCTGATGAAACTTTGCTTAAGAAGGTTGAAGGCCAAATCAGCATCTGTATTCCAAGAGAACTTCAAAGCTTTTTTAGTGAGATTGGTGAGAGGTTTAACAATACTTGAGAAATCTTGTATAAATTTTCTGTAGAAATTTGCAAAACCTACAAATCTCTGAACATCTTTTTTAGAAGAAGGTGTCAACCAATTTGTAATAGCGTCAACCTTGTTAGACTCCATTTGAATTCCTGAGGGGGATATCTTGTACCCGAGGAAGGAGATGGTATCAGTATGAAAGATGCATTTCTCAGCTTTAGCGTATAAATGATTTTGTCTGAGTCTGAGAAGTATGGTTCTTACATGAGTGATATGATTGTCTAGTGTATCTGAATATATCAGGATGTCATCCAAATAAATGACCATACAGTTATCTAAAAGGTCTTTGAACAGGGAATTAATGAAAAACTGAAAAGTTGCTGGGGCATTACATAACCCGAATAGCATCACGGTATATTCGAAAAGACCATACCGGGTGCGGAATGCAGTGAGCCATTCATCCCCTTTCCTGATTCTTATCAAATTGTAAGCACCCCTTAAGTCAAGCTTTGTATATATTTTAGCACCCTGAAGCCGTTCAATTAATTCGGGGATGAGGGGAAGAGGATACCTATTTTTAATGGTACATTTATTAAGTTGTCTATAATCAATGATTGGTCTTAAACTGTTATCCTTGTTCTTTACAAAGAATATTCCCGCACCTGCAGGAGATGTAGATGGGCGAATAAAACCTTTTTTAAGGTTATCATCTAAATATTCTTTGAGATGAACAAGTTCGGGTTCTGATAAAGGATAAATGTGCCCAAAAGGTATCTTAGAGTTTAATATTAGATCAATTGGGCAATCAAAAGGTCTGTGTGGTGGAAGAACCTCTGCCTGCTTTTTGTCAAAAACATCAGTTAAATCAGAATAAACAGGAGGGATTATTAATGTTGAAGTGTCTGAATCTATTTGCAGTAATGTCTGAGACTTCTTACAATGAGTGTTACAGTAATGTGAATTAAATTCTATAGAACCCTTTGACCAATGTATGTTAGGTTGATGTTTCTTCAACCATTCTAAACCCAGAATTAAAGGGAACAATGGTGATTGTATCATTTCGAAGTTACAAGTCTCTGTGTGCCTTGACAAGAAGGAAACAGTGATTGGAGTAGTGTGATGAGTAATAGGACCAGATTTTATAGAAGAACCATCCACAACTCGTATTGCAAGTGGAATATGTTTCTTTATTACAGGAATGTTATTAGTGTCAACAAATGAGGAATTAATTCAATTGTTGGTGGCTCCAGAATCAATCACGGCCTGGGTGTGTACTTGGTTGTGTGGCCACTGTAAAAGAACAGAAAGAATAAAATGTGAAGAAGGTTGTAATGAAGTTACAGTTGTATGCAGAGAATGGGTGCTCTTACCCTTCTTAGATTTGTTGAGACTGGGGCAATCCTTCACCCCATGGTCCTTGGCTGCACAGTAAAGACACAGGTTATTAATTCTACGTCTTAGTTTCTCTTCTATCTTTAATGGTCCTTTAACTAAAGCAATGTCCATTGGCTCATCTTGGGTTTTAGAAGAAATATGGGTAGTTGCTAAGGGATTTTTCTTGAAAGTATAATCAGTCACCCCTTTCTCACTCTTTCTCTCCCTGAGGCGACGGTCGATAGTAATAGATAATGTCATTAAAGCCTCAAGGTTGTCAGGAATCTCTGTGCGGGCAAGTTCATCTTTTAATGAGTCAGAAAGACCTATACGAAATTGGTTTCTAAGTGCAGGATTATTCCAGAGAGTATCAGGAGACCATCTTTTAAATTCAGTGATGTAATCTTCTACAACACGGCGTCCCTGTTTTAGATTTCTTATAGCTACTTCTGCTGTGTTTTGTTTATCGTGATCCTCATACAATATAGACATGGCATCAAAGAAAGTATCTGTTACGGTTGCCTCCAGGCTGGCTGGAAGTTGGACCGTAGAAAAGGATGCTCCTAGCGCTCACCAAAGGAGCAGCAGCACCGTAGACACTCTAACTGCTGCGTAGCCACCATAAGTAACGCAGACTCCACGAACCACCGCTGCTGGGCTGGTATCTCGCCGTCTGCTCTGCGCCCTGGACCCACGACCAGGCTCCAGTAGGTGAACCTCTTCCTTATGTAGCAATCCCTGTAGCTAAGGGAGTATGAAAAACATAACAATCCCTGTAGTGATTATAAGCTGTCCCCTACAAACATGAGTCAAAGCTTCAAGTTAGAGGGTCAACATAGGTCTCATGTGCTGGAGCACACAGCCTCCTTTTTATTGAGGTTACATGCAAACAGGACACTCTCAGGGGGAGGCATAAAATCCCCCATCACACATTTGATATTAGATAGAGAGACACTCCCTTTGACAGGCCACAACATTTACTTCAGCAGATAACATTACACACAATAAAACAATGCAGTCCACCTTATCAATACTAGTCTGATTAGACAATGGGAAAGTTGATCACTAAACCTAATTAGAGCTAATCCCAGCAGACTTGTATTTAGAATAGGTTTCTTGAAGCTGAACAAAATTTAACTCTTAATGGCACACAATGAAACTGAACCAAGTGGGAGAAAGCCAGGGACAAGTCATTTCACAGGTCTGGGGACATAGTCTTAAAGGGGCATTGTTCATTAAAGTCACAATATGTCCCCAGATGGTTCTTAAAGGGCCACACACACCCAACAAAAGTCAATATGTCCTCAGGGGCACAATCTTCCAGGGGCCATAGTCATGTGGAAGGAGGCTGGCAAATAGGCTTCTCCAAAATCCAGGGAAGCAGGGCAATTTTTCATTTAAAGGGCCAGTTACAAACAGCAGTTTGTAACATATCTCCCCTTTTGGAGGGAGACTAACCAGGCACCTGACCTTCTGCCGGTCAGTGCCCAAGTTAGTCTCGCAACCCACCCACAAATAATCGCTAGCAGCAAAGTAGCCCCCCCACAATACGTAGTACTGGCCTGTAAGTTCCAGGTTGCAGGATGAAAGTGCAGCATCCTCGGCCTTCCTGGCGCAGCTGGGCAAATAGCTGATGGTACTTGGGGGGCAGAGGCCAGCGGCACTCTGCCCTGGTGCCAGCGCTTCTGCTGGGGTGAGGGGTTTGCAGGCCAGTCCTGTAACAAGGGGGTCTGTAGGGCAGAGGCCAGCAGCGCTCTGTTCTGATGCCAGCTCTTCTGCTGGGGGAATTGGGGCATAGTCCTGCCCGGTGGCAAAGGGAACGTGGGGGTCAGTGGGGGTTAACATCTCCACTGTTAACCCTGGGCCCAAGTTAGGAGTTAGCTGGGGAGGGGGAGATTGGCTTACCTCCTCCTCCTGATACTCCGGTGGCCGTTGGGAAGGGAGGTCGATGCTCTCCGCTTCCTGTGGAACATGCTGCGGCTGGGGAGAGAGACCGGTTGTCTCCTCTCCCTGGAAGGCACACTCCGGCTGGGGAGGGAGGTCGATGCTCTCCCCTCCCTGTAGCTGGGTCTGTTGCTGGGGATCTGGGCCGCCTGCCCAGCATCCCTGTAGGGCCGGTAGAGAGACTGCGGTCCCATCTCCACCTGCCTGCTGGGGGTCCTCCCAGGACCAGTCTATGAGGCCTGCTGCCTCTGGTATCTCTGGCTGGGGAAGGGGACTGGTTGTCTCTTCCCTCTGCACGGTATACTGCCGCTGGGGAGGGAGGTCGCTGCTCTCCTCTCCCTGTAACTCTGGCTGCCGCTGGGAAGGGAGGTCGTTGCTCTCCGCTCCCTGTGACTCACTTTCTCGCTGGAGACCAGGTGTCCAGACCCTCAAACTCCACAGTTGGCGCTCAAAGGCTCGTGCCGCTTTGTTCTCCGTATCCAATTCCCGGATGATGCGACTGACTACCTCCTGTGCAGGGTCTGGACCATATCGGACTAGCCGCCTCTTTACCTCTGGAACGAAATCCGCGCCCTCATAGCGACGGATCAGGTTGAGGTGCTCTTCACAGGGTTCTGAATAGTGTCTTGTCAGCTCCATGCTGCTGTAGGTAGGGACGCTGCGCAGTGGCTAGCGTTGCCCTCAATAACTCTCCTACGATACCAGTGCTGTTGTGGTGCTGCTCCTTGCGCTAGGACGCCAATCCCACCGCTGCCGCCAAATGTTACGGTTGCCTCCAGGCTGGCTGGAAGTTGGACCGTAGAAAAGGATGCTCCTAGCGCTCACCAAAGGAGCAGCAGCACCGTAGACACTCTAACTGCTGCGTAGCCACCATAAGTAACGCAGACTCCACGAACCACCGCTGCTGGGCTGGTATCTCGCCGTCTGCTCTGCGCCCTGGACCCACGACCAGGCTCCAGTAGGTGAACCTCTTCCTTATGTAGCAATCCCTGTAGCTAAGGGAGTATGAAAAACATAACAATCCCTGTAGTGATTATAAGCTGTCCCCTACAAACATGAGTCAAAGCTTCAAGTTAGAGGGTCAACATAGGTCTCATGTGCTGGAGCACACAGCCTCCTTTTTATTGAGGTTACATGCAAACAGGACACTCTCAGGGGGAGGCATAAAATCCCCCATCACACATTTGATATTAGATAGAGAGACACTCCCTTTGACAGGCCATAACATTTACTTCAGCAGATAACATTACACACAATAAAACAATGCAGTCCACCTTATCAATACTAGTCTGATTAGACAATGGGAAAGTTGATCACTAAACCTAATTAGAGCTAATCCCAGCAGACTTGTATTTAGAATAGGTTTCTTGAAGCTGAACAAAATTTAACTCTTAATGGCACACAATGAAACTGAACCAAGTGGGAGAAAGCCAGGGACAAGTCATTTCACAGGTCTGGGGACATAGTCTTAAAGGGGCATTGTTCATTAAAGTCACAATATGTCCCCAGATGGTTCTTAAAGGGCCACACACACCCAACAAAAGTCAATATGTCCTCAGGGGCACAATCTTCCAGGGGCCATAGTCATGTGGAAGGAGGCTGGCAAATAGGCTTCTCCAAAATCCAGGGAAGCAGGGCAATTTTTCATTTAAAGGGCCAGTTACAAACAGCAGTTTGTAACAGTATCCAATGAGTTTAATATAGGGTCATTGTTTTCATAATAGGCATTAGCCCAATTCTTTGCTTCTCCCCTTAAATAAGAGATAACAGTAAGTACCTTAATTTTCTCTGTTGGATATGTGCGGGGTTTTAGGGAGAAAAACAAAGTACAAGAATTTTTGAAATCCCTAAATTGTGACCTATCCCCATTGAATTTCTCCGGAGGGCATACTTGGGGTTCAGGAGTTGGGAGATCTGTTAATGACGCTTTAGGTATAGCTTGTTCTCGAATGTACTTCCTTAACTCCTGATTTTCAGTTTGTAAATCCCTAAGCCCTTGAAGCATTAAATCCATATTTTGGGATAGGGCCCCCACACGGTTAGCAAGCTCATTTAAGTCCATCCTAATGAGCAAAGGGAAATATATAGAAAAGGGTAAATATTTATTTTAGGCTTGGTATTATGTAAGGATAACTAATTTAATACCCTACTATATATTTTAAAGATAATCCTGTTTAGACTCACCACTCAGTCTCACACCAGACCGTGGGTGTACAGATTGTTATTAACACCCATTGTTTTGCTCATTGACTGAGGGTGACCTATGGTGGGGTCATTAAGAGTATATTAGGATAATCTTAGTAATAAAGATAAATAAAAGAAAAGAGAATTTAATTACATATGGTAAAGAATTCTAATTATAAATTCACAAAAGTATATTTAGACGTTAGTGCACAGAGTAATAATATTTTACTTGAACCTACTATAGAGAGTTATAACTAAAGCTAAATATATAGGTTTTATATTACCTAAGACTTCACATAATATCCAGCATAAAAAATAGAGTTATGTATTGAAGAAAGGCATATGCATAAAAATAGTTGCAGTACTGATAGTTGAGAACAGGGAACCGGTATTTGTAGAAAGGGTTAAGGTCTTGCAATACAAAGCAGTGTAGACGTTATTGTAATTAAGATTATTTGTACCGTAATCTGTATTGTAAATCTCCTGATCAGTGATGCAGAGGATGGCAGTCAGTTCTGTGAGCAGAGAGAATCCCGTCTTTGCTTTAGATGTAGCAAGCTGAAAACACACAGGAGCGGGATCTCTGTGTTTGAAGCTCTGGAGAAGCAGCAGGGCGTGACGTCAGACGCCGAGATTCAGGGAGTGAGAGAAAGCAGCTGTGGAAAGGCAGTGAACGGAAACTTGATGCTGTAAATCTCTCCCTGTAAAACTCAATAGAATGTTAGAATTGTTAAGTAAGAACTTTAGAGAGCTTAGTACTAGCTCAAGTAATATCCTTTAGGAATCAAAATACCAAGCAGGTAATGGAGGGTGAATGTTTCTTAAATAGATGTGGATAGTCACATGATCACAGAGTTAAAGGGGAAGTACAGCAGAATTGTAACATATAAATCCTGACACTAATAATGCAATAAACACATAGAAATAACTTTACTCACTCACTATTTAATGTCTAATAGTATTGTTATATCAGCTGTATGCCGGGATATTATCTGTGTGTCACAGACGTACAGTGACTAATAATGCAATAAACACATAGAAATAACTTCACTGACTCACTATTTAATTTCTAATAGTATTGTTATATCAGCTATGTGCCAGGATATTATCTGTATGTCACAAACATACAGTGACTAATAATGCAATAAACACATAGAAATAACTTCAC
>NC_069503.1:88025632-88073132 GCF_027579735.1 Bombina bombina
GGTCCTCTTGAGTCCTCTTCACAGTGAGTCACAACTTCACTGTCTGGGGCCTCTGGGCGGGCACCTGACAGTCACAGTGTGTCTCTCACTCCGTGCCGCCTGGGATGATCTCCGACTCCCACCCGCCGCAACAGACAACCCACTGACTAGTTGCTCACTGTCAGTGAGACTGGGACCGCGCACTGATTGGCTAAGGCGGGGCAGGCAGGGCTGAGAGGGCTCCCGAGGCTGCCATAGACCAGCCTCTATTGGTAGCAGTATGGGCCGTGAAGAGAATACATTAAATGCGGCCCATACAAACAAATACAATCATATTGCGCAATGGAAGGGCTCACAGCCTCTACCTACTTGCGCAATATGATTGTATTTGTACTTGAAGAAAATGTAATAAAAAAAAGATAGCTAAGTTGGTTGCAGGGGGGTGGGGTGGTAAGGGGGGTCACTAATTAATACAAAAAAAAATTTGATAAAAAATTAAAAATTATTAATTTTTTTATTATTAAAATTAATTTTACATGGTGTAATTACACACACAGGTGAGGCGCTGCCACTGGACTAATGCAATAAACACATAGAAATAACGTCACTGACTCACTATTTAATGTCTAATAGTATTGTTATATCAGCTGTGTGCCGGGATATTATCTGTGTGTCACAAACGTACATTGACTAATAATGCAATAAACACATAGAAATAACTTCACTGACTCACTATTTAATGTCTAATAGTATTGTTATATCAGCTGTGTGTTGGGATATTATCTGTGTGTCACAAACATACAGTGACTAATAATGCAATAAACACATAGAAATAATTTCACTGACTCACTATTTAATGTCTAATAGTATTGTTATATCAGCTGTGTGCCGGGATATTATCTGTGTGTCACAGACGTACAGTGACTAATAATGCAATAAACACATAGAAATAACGTCACTCACTCACTATTTAATGTCTAATTGTATTGTTATATCCGCTGTGTGCTGGATTATTATCTGTGTGTCACAGACGTATAGTGACTAATAATGCAGTAAACACATAGAAATAACTTCACTGACTCACTATTTAATGTCTAATAGTATTATATCAGCTGTGTGCCGGGATATTATCTGTGTGTGTCACAAACGTACAGTGACTAATAATGCAATAAACACACAGAAATAACTTCACTGACTCACTATTTAATGTCTAATAGTATTGTTATATCAGCTGTGTGCTGGGACATTATCTGTGTGTCACAAACATACAGTGACTAATAATGCAATAAACACACAGAAATAACGTTACTGACTCACTATTTAATGTCTAATAGTATTGTTATATCAGCTATGTGCCGGGATATTATCTGTGTGTCACAGACGTACAGTGACTAATAATGCAATAAACACATAGAAATAACTTTACTCACTCACTATTTAATGTCTAATAGTATTGTTATATCAGCTGTGTGCCAGGATATTATCTGTGTGTCACAGACGTACAGTGACTAATAATGCAATAAACACATAGAAATAACGTCACTGACTCACTATTTAATGTCTAATAGAATTGTTATATCAGCTGTGTGCCAGGATATTTTATGTGTGACACAAACGTACAGTGACTAATAATGCAATAAACACATAGAAATAACTTTACTCACTCACTATTTAATGTCTAATAGTATTGTTATATCAGCTGTGTGCCGGGTTATTATGTGTGTGCCACAAACGTACAGTGACTAATGCAATAAACGCAAGAAATAACTTCACTGACTCCCTATTTAATGTCTAATAGTATTGTTATATCAGCTGTGTGCCAGGATATTTTCTGTGTGACACAAACGTACAGTGACTAATAATGCAATAAACACATAGAAATAACTTCACTCACTCACTATTTAATGTCTAGTAGTATTGTTATATCAGCTGTGTGCTGGGATATTATCTGTGTGTCACAGACGTACAGTGAATAATAATGCAATAAACACATAGAAATAACTTCACTGACTCACTATTTAATGTCTAATAGTATTGTTATATCAGCTGTGTGCCGGGATATTATCTGTGTGTCAAAAACGTACAGTGACTAATAATGCAATAAACACATAGAAATAACTTCACTGACTCACTATTTAATGTCTAATAGTATTGTTATATCAGCTGTGTGTTGGGATATTATCTGTGTGTCACAGACGTACAGTGACTAATAATGCAATAAACACATAGAAATAACGTCACTCACTCACTATTTAATGTATAATAGTATTGTTATATCAGCTGTGTGCCGGGATATTATCTGTGTGTCACAAATGTACAATGACTAATAATGCAATAAACACATAGAAATAACGTC
This sequence comes from Bombina bombina, assembly GCF_027579735.1. Lineage (NCBI taxonomy): Eukaryota > Metazoa > Chordata > Amphibia > Anura > Bombinatoridae > Bombina > Bombina bombina. The sequence goes on from NC_069503.1 coordinate 88,027,968, forward strand.
ACTCACTCACTATTTAATGTCTAATTATATTGTTATATCAGCTGTGTGCCGGGATATTATCTGTGTGTCACAGACGTATAGTGACTAATAATGCAATAAACACACAGAAATAACTTCACAGACTCACTATTTAATGTCTAATAGTATTGTTATATCAGCTGTGTGTTGGGATATTATCTGTGTGTCACAGACGTACAGTGACTAATAATGCAATAAACACATAGAAATAACGTCACTGACCCACTATTTAATGTCTAATAGTATTGTTATATCAGCTGTGTGCCGGGATATTATCTGTGTGTCACAAATGTACAATGACTAATAATGCAATAAACACATAGAAATAATGTCACTCACTATTTAATGTCTAATTGTATTGTTATATCAGCTGTGTGCAGGTATATTATCTGTGTGTCACAGACGTATAGTGACTAATAATGCAATAAACACACAGAAATAACTTCACTGACTCACTATTTAATGTCTAATAGTATTGTTATATCAGCTGTGTGCCAGGATATTATCTGTGTGTCACAGACGTACAGTGAGTAATAATGCAATAAACACATAGAAATAACTTCACTAACTCACTATTTAATGTCTAATAGTATTGTTATATCAGCTGTGTGCCGGGATATTATCTGTGTATCAAACGTACAGTGACTAATAATGCAATAAACCCATAGAAATAACTTCACTGACTCACTATTTAATGTCTAATAGTATTGTTATATCAGCTGTGTGCCGGGATATTATCTGTGCGTCAAACGTACAGTGACTAATAATGCAATAAACCCATAGAAATAACTTCACTGACTCACTATTTCATGTCTAATAGTATTGTTATATCAGCTGTGTGCAGGGATATTATCTGTGTGTCACAGACGTACAGTGACTAATAATGCAATAAACACATAGAAATAACGTCACTGACTCACTATTTAATGTCTAATAGTATTGTTATATCAGCTGTGTGCCGGGATATTATGTGTGTGCCACAAACGTACAGTGACTAATGCAATAAACGCAAGAAATAACTTCACTGACTCACTATTTAATGTCTAATAGTATTGTTATATCAGCTGTGTGCCGGGATATTATCTGTGTGTCACAGACGTACAGTGACTAATAATGCAATAAACACATAGAAATAACGTCACTGACTCACTATTTAATGTCTAATAGTATTGTTATATCAGCTGTGTGCCAGGATATTTTCTGTGTGACACAAACGTACAGTGACTAATAATGCAATAAACACATAGAAATAACTTTACTCACTATTTAATGTCTAATAGTATTGTTATATCAGCTGTGTGCCGGGATATTATGTGTGTGCCACAAACGTACAGTGACTAATGCAATAAACGCAAGAAATAACTTCACTGACTCACTATTTAATGTCTAATAGTATTGTTATATCAGCTGTGTGCCGGGATATTATCTGTGTGTCAAACGTACAGTGACTAATAATGCAATAAACCCATAGAAATAACTTCACTGACTCACTATTTAATGTCTAATAGTATTGTTATATCAGCTGTGTGCCGGGATATTATCTGTGTGTCACAGACGTACAGTGACTAATAATGCAATAAACACATAGAAATAACGTCACTCACTCACTATTTAATGTCTAATAGTATTGTTATATCAGCTGTGTGCTGGGATATTATCTGTGTGTCACAAATGTACAGTGACTAATAATGCAATAAACACATAGAAATAACTTCACTGACTCACTATTTAATGTCTAATTGTATTGTTATATCAGCTGTGTGCCGGGATATTATCTGTGTGTCACAGACGTACAGTGACTAATAATGCAATAAACACATAGAAATAACTTCACTGACTCACTATTTAATGTCTAATAGTATTGTTATATCAGCTGTGTGTTGGGATATTATCTGTGTGTCACAGACGTACAGTGACTAATAATGCAATAAACACATAGAAATAACGTCACTCACTCACTATTTAATGTCTAATAGTATTGTTATATCAGCTGTGTGCCGGGATATTATCTGTGTGTCACAAATGTACAATGACTAATAATGCAATAAACACATAGAAATAACGTCACTCACTCACTATTTAATGTCTAATTGTATTGTTATATCAGCTGTGTGCCGGGATATTATCTGTGTGTCACAGACGTATAGTGACTAATAATGCAATAAACACACAGAAATAACTTCACTGACTCACTATTTAATGTCTAATAGTATTGTTATATCAGCTGTGTGTTGGGATATTATCTGTGTGTCACAGACGTACAGTGACTAATAATGCAATAAACACATAGAAATAACGTCACTGACCCACTATTTAATGTCTAATAGTATTGTTATATCAGCTGTGTGCCGGGATATTATCTGTGTGTCACAAATGTACAATGACTAATAATGCAATAAACACATAGAAATAATGTCACTCACTATTTAATGTCTAATTGTATTGTTATATCAGCTGTGTGCAGGTATATTATCTGTGTGTCACAGACGTATAGTGACTAATAATGCAATAAACACATAGAAATAACATCACTCACTCACTCACTATTTAATGTCTAATAGTATTGTTAAATCAGCTGTGTGCCGGGAGATTATCTGTGTGTCACAGATGTACAGTGACTAATAATGCAATAAACACACAGAAATAACTTCACTGACTCACTATTTAATGTCTAATAGTATTGTTATATCAGCTGTGTGCCAGGATATTATCTGTGTGTCACAGACGTACAGTGAGTAATAATGCAATAAACACATAGAAATAACTTCACTAACTCACTATTTAATGTCTAATAGTATTGTTATATCAGCTGTGTGCCAGGATATTATCTGTGTATCAAACGTACAGTGACTAATAATGCAATAAACCCATAGAAATAACTTCACTGACTCACTATTTAATGTCTAATAGTATTGTTATATCAGCTGTGTGCCGGGATATTATCTGTGCGTCAAACGTACAGTGACTAATAATGCAATAAGCCCATAGAAATAACTTCACTGACTCACTATTTCATGTCTAAAAGTATTGTTATATCAGCTGTGTGCAGGGATATTATCTGTGTGTCACAGACGTACAGTGACTAATAATGCAATAAACACATAGAAATAACGTCACTGACTCACTATTTAATGTCTAATAGTATTGTTATATCAGCTGTGTGCCTGGATATTATCTGTGTGACACAAACGTACAGTGACTAATAATGCAATAAACACATAGAAATAACTTTACTCACTCACTATTTAATGTCTAATAGTATTGTTATATCAGCTGTGTGCCGGGATATTATGTGTGTGCCACAAACGTACAGTGACTAATGCAATAAACGCAAGAAATAACTTCACTGACTCACTATTTAATGTCTAATAGTATTGTTATATCAGCTGTGTGCCGGGATATTATCTGTGTGTCACAGACGTACAGTGACTAATAATGCAATAAACACATAGAAATAACGTCACTGACTCACTATTTAATGTCTAATAGTATTGTTATATCAGCTGTGTGCCTGGGATATTATCTGTGTGACACAGACGTACAGTGACTAATAATGCAATAAACACATAGAAATAACTTCACTCACTCACTATTTAATGTCTAATAGTATTGTTATATCAGCTGTGTGCCGGGATATTATCTGTGTGTCACAAATGTACAATGACTAATAATGCAATAAACACATAGAAATAACGTCACTCACTCACTATTTAATGTCTAATTGTATTGTTATATCAGCTGTGTGCTGGGATATTATCTGTGTGTCACAGACGTACAGTGACTAATAATGCAACAAACACATAGAAATAACTTCACTGACTCACTATTTAATGTCTAATAGTATTGTTATATCAGCTGTGTGCTGGGATATTATCTGTGTGTCACAGACGTACAGTGACTAATAATGCAATAAACACATAGAAATAACGTCACTGACTCACTATTTAATGTCTAATAGTATTGTTAAATCAGCTGTGTGCCGGGATATTATCTGTGTGTCACAAATGTACAATGACTAATAATGCAATAAACACATAGAAATAACGTCACTCACTCACTATTTAATGTCTAATTGTATTGTTATATCAGCTGTGTGCCGGGATATTATCTGTGTGTCACAGACGTATAGTGACTAATAATGCAATAAACACATAGAAATAACATCACTCACTCACTCACTATTTAATGTCTAATAGTATTGTTTTATCAGCTGTGTGCCGGGAGATTATCTGTGTGTCACAGATGTACAGTGACTAATAATGCAATAAACACATAGAAATAACGTCACTGACCCACTATTTAATGTCTAATAGTATTGTTATATCAGCTGTGTGCCGGGATATTATCTGTGTGTCACAAATGTACAATGACTAATAATGCAATAAACACATAGAAATAATGTCACTCACTATTAAATGTCTAATTGTATTGTTATATCAGCTGTGTGCAGGTATATTATCTGTGTGTCACAGACGTATAGTGACTAATAATGCAATAAACACATAGAAATAACATCACTCACTCACTCACTATTTAATGTCTAGTAGTATTGTTAAATCAGCTGTGTGCCGGGAGATTATCTGTGTGTCACAGATGTACAGTGACTAATAATGCAATAAACACACAGAAATAACTTCACTGACTCACTATTTAATGTCTAATAGTATTGTTATATCAGCTGTGTGCCAGGATATTATCTGTGTGTCACAGACGTACAGTGAGTAATAATGCAATAAACACATAGAAATAACTTCACTAACTCACTATTTAATGTCTAATAGTATTGTTATATCAGCTGTGTGCCAGGATATTTTCTGTGTGACACAAACGTACAGTGACTAATAATGCAATAAACACATAGAAATAACTTTACTCACTATTTAATGTCTAATAGTATTGTTATATCAGCTGTGTGCCGGGATATTATGTGTGTGCCACAAACGTACAGTGACTAATGCAATAAACGCAAGAAATAACTTCACTGACTCACTATTTAATGTCTAATAGTATTGTTATATCAGCTGTGTGCCGGGATATTATCTGTGTGTCAAAAACGTACAGTGACTAATAATGCAATAAACACATAGAAATAACTTCACTGACTCACTATTTAATGTCTAATAGTATTATTATATCAGCTGTGTGTTGGGATATTATCTGTGTGTCACAGACGTACAGTGACTAATAATGCAATAAACACATATAAATAACGTCACTCACTCACTATTTAATGTCTAATTGTATTGTTATATCAGCTGTGTGCTGGGATATTATCTGTGTGTCACAGACGTACAGTGACTAATAATGCAACAAACACATAGAAATAACTTCACTGACTCACTATTTAATGTCTAATAGTATTGTTATATCAGCTGTGTGTTGGGATATTATCTGTGTGTCACAAATGTACAATGACTAATAATGCAATAAACACATAGAAATAACGTCACTCACTCACTATTTAATGTCTAATTGTATTGTTATATCAGCTGTGTGCTGGGATATTATCTGTGTGTCACAGACGTACAGTGACTAATAATGCAACAAACACATATAAATAACTTCACTGACTCACTATTTAATGTCTAATAGTATTGTTATATCAGCTGTGTGCTGGGATATTATCTGTGTGTCACAGACGTACAGTGACTAATAATGCAATAAACACATAGAAATAACGTCACTCACTCACTATTTAATGTCTAATTGTATTGTTATATCAGCTGTGTGCCGGGATATTATCTGTGTGTCACAGACGTATAGTGACTAATAATGCAATAAACACATAGAAATAACATCACTCACTCACTATTTAATGTCTAATAGTATTGTTTTATCAGCTGTGTGCCGGGAGATTATCTGTGTGTCACAGATGTACAGTGACTAATAATGCAATAAACACACAGAAATAACTTCACTGACTCACTATTTAATGTCTAATAGTATTGTTATATCAGCTGTGTGCCAGGATATTATCTGTGTGTCACAGACGTACAGTGACCAATAATGCAATAAACACATAGAAATAACTTCACTAACTCACTATTTAATGTCTAATAGTATTGTTATATCAGCTGTGTGCCAGGATATTATCTGTGTGTCAAACGTACAGTGACTAATAATGCAATAAACCCATAGAAATAACTTCACTGACTCACTATTTAATGTCTAATAGTATTGTTATATCAGCTGTTTGCCGGGATATTATCTGTGCGTCAAACGTACAGTGACTAATAATGCAATAAACGCATAGAAATAACTTCACTGACTCACTATTTAATGTCTAATAGTATTGTTATATCAGCTGTGTGCCGGTATATTATCTGTGTGTCACAGACGTACAGTGACTAATAATGCAATAAACACATAGAAATAACGTCACTGACTCACTATTTAATGTCTAATAGTATTGTTATATCAGCTGTGTGCCAGGATATTATCTGTGTGACACAAACGTACAGTGACTAATAATGCAATAAACACATAGAAATAACTTTACTCACTCACTATTTATGTCTAATAGTATTGTTATATCAGCTGTGTGCCGGGATATTATCTGTTTGTCACAAACGTACAGTGACTAATAATGCAATAAACACATAGAAATAACTTCACTGACTCACTATTTAATGTCTAATTGTATTGTTATATCAGCTGTATGCCGGGATATTATCTGTGTGTCACAGACGTATAGGGACTAATAATGCAATAAACACATAGAAATAACATCACTCACTTACTCACTATTTAATGTCTAATAGTATTGTTATATCAGCTGTGTGCTGGGAGATTATCTGTGTGTCACAGATGTACAGTGACTAATAATGCAATAAACACACAGAAATAACTTCACTGACTCACTATTTAATGTCTAATAGTATTGTTATATCAGCTGTGTGCCAGGATATTATCTGTGTGTCACAGACGTACAGTGACTAATAATGCAATAAACACATAGAAATAACTTCACTAACTCACTATTTAATGTCTAATAGTATTGTTATAGCAGCTGTGTGCCAGGATATTATCTGTGTGTCAAACGTACAGTGACTAATAATGCAATAAACCCATAGAAATAACTTCACTGACTCACTATTTAATGTCTAATAGTATTGTTATATCAGCTGTTTGCCGGGATATTATCTGTGCGTCAAACGTACAGTGACTAATAATGCAATAAACGCATAGAAATAACTTCACTGACTCACTATTTAATGTCTAATAGTATTGTTATATCAGCTGTGTGCCGGGATATTATCTGTGTGTCACAGACGTACAGTGATTAATAATGCAATAAACACATAGAAATAACGTCACTGACTCACTATTTAATGTCTAATAGTATTGTTATATCAGCTGTGTGCCAGGATATTATCTGTGTGAAACAAAAGTACAGTGACTAATAATGCAATAAACACATAGAAATAACTTTACTCACTCACTATTTAATGTCTAATAGTATTGTTATATCAGCTGTGTGCCGGGATATTATCTGTTTGTCACAAACGTACAGTGACTAATAATGCAATAAACACATAGAAATAACTTCACTGACTCACTATTTAATGTCTAATAGTATTGTTACATCAGCTGTGTGCCGGGATATTATCTGTGTGTCACAGACGTACAGTGATTAATAATGCAATAAACACATAGAAATAACGTCACTGACTCACTATTTAATGTCTAATAGTATTGTTATATCAGCTGTGTGCCAGGATATTATCTGTGTGAAACAAAAGTACAGTGACTAATAATGCAATAAACACATAGAAATAACTTTACTCACTCACTATTTAATGTCTAATAGTATTGTTATATCAGCTGTGTGCCGGGATATTATCTGTTTGTCACAAACGTACAGTGACTAATAATGCAATAAACACATAGAAATAACTTCACTGACTCACTATTTAATGTCTAATAGTATTGTTATACCAGCTGTGTGTTGGGATATTATCTGTGTGTCACAGACGTACAGTGACTAATAATGCAATAAACACATAGAAATAACGTCACTCACTCACTATTTAATGTCTAATTGTATTGTTATATCAGCTGTGTGCAGGGATATTATCTGTGTGTCACAGACGTACAGTGACTAATAACGCAACAAACACATAGAAATAACTTCACTGACTCACTATTTAATGTCTAATAGTATTGTTATATCAGCTGTGTGCCGGGATATTATCTGTGTGTCACAGACGTACAGTGACTAATAACGCAATAAACACACAGAAATAACTTCACTGACTCACTATTTAATGTCTAATAGTATTGTTATAGCAGCTGTGTGCCAGGATATTATCTGTGTGTCACAGACGTACAGTGACTAATAATGCAATAAACACATAGAAATAATTTCACTAACTCACTATTTAATGTCTAATAGTATTGTTATATCAGCTGTGTGCCGGGATATTATCTGTGTGTCAAACGTACAGTGACTAATAATGCAATAAACCCATAGAAATAACTTCACTGACTCACTATTTAATGTCTAATAGTATTGTTATATCAGCTGTGTGCCGGGATATTCTCTGTGCGTCAAACGTACAGTGACTAATAATGCAATAAACCCATAGAAATAACTTCACTGACTCACTATTTAATGTCTAATAGTATTTTTATATCAGCTGTGTGCCGCGATATTATCTGTGTGTTACAGACGTACAGTAACTAATAATGCAATAAACACATAGAAATAACTTCAGTGACTCACTATTCAATGTCTACTAGTATTGTTATATCAGCTGTGTGCCGGGATATTATCTGTGTGTCACAGACGTACAGTGACTAATAATGAAATAAACACATAGAAATAACTTCACTGACTCACTATTTAATGTCTAATAGTATTGTTATATCAGCTGTGTGCCGGGATATTATCTGTGTATCACAAATGTACAGTGACTAATAATGCAATAAACTCATAGAAATAACTTCACTGACTCACTATTTAATGTCTAATAGTATTGTTATATTAGCTGTGTGCTGGGATATTATCTGTGTGTCACAGACGTACAGTGACTATTAATGCAATAAACACTTAGAAATAACGTCACTCACTCACTATTTAATGTCTAATAGTATTGTTATATCAGCTGTGTGCTGGGCTATCATCTGTGTGTCACAGATGTACAGTGACTTATAATGCAATAAACACATAGAAATAACTTCACTGACTCACTATTTAATGTCTAATAGTATTTTTATATCAGCTGTGTGCTGGGATATTATCTGTGTGTCACAGACGTACAGTGACTAATAATGCAATAAACACATAGAAATAACTTCACTGACTCACTATGTAATGTCTAATAGTATTGTTATATCAGCTGTGTGCCGGGATATTATCTGTTTGTCACAAACGTACAGTGACTAATAATGCAATAAACACATAGAAATAACTTTACTTACTATTTAATGTCTAATAGTATTGTTATACCAGCTGTGTGTTGGGATATTATCTGTGTGTCACAGACGTACAGTGACTAATAATGCAATAAACACATAGAAATAACGTCACTCACTCACTATTTAATGTCTAATTGTATTGTTATATCAGCTGTGTGCTGGGATATTATCTGTGTGTCACAGACGTACAGTGACTAATAATGCAACAAACACATAGAAATAACTTCACTGACTCAGTATTTAATGTCTAATAGTATTGTTATATCAGCTGTGTGCCAGGATATTATCTGTGTGTGTCACAAACGTACAGTGACTAATAATGCAATAAACACATAGAAATAACATCACTCACTCACTATTTAATGTCTAATAGTATTGTTGTATCAGCTGTGTGCCGAGATATTATCTGTGTGTCACAGATGTACAGTGACTAATAATGCAATAAACACACAGAAATAACTTCACTGACTCACTATTTAATGTCTAATAGTATTATTATATCCGCTGTGTGCCGGGATATTATCTGTGTGTCACAGACGTACAGTGACTAATAATGCAATAAACACATACAAATAACTTCACTGACTCACTATTTAATGTCTAATAGTATTGTTATATCAGCTGTGTGCCGGGATATTATCTGTGTGTCACAGACGTACAGTGACTAATAATGCAATAAACACATAGAAATAATTTCACTAACTCACTATTTAATTTCTAATAGTATTGTTATATCAGCTGTGTGCCGGGATATTATTTGTGTGTCAAACGTTCAGTGACTAATAATGCAATAAACCCATAGAAATAACTTCACTGACTCACTATTTAATGTCTAATAGTATTGTTATATGAGCTGTGTGCCGGGATATTCTCTGTGCGTCAAACGTACAGTGACTAATAATGCAATAAACACATAGAAATAACTTCACTGACTCACTATTTAATGTCTAATAGTATTTTTATATCAGCTGTGTGCCGCGATATTATCTGTGTGTCACAGACGTACAGTAACTAATAATGCAATAAACACATATAAATAACTTCAGTGACTCACTATTCAATGTCTACTAGTATTGTTATATCAGCTGTGTGCCGGGATATTATCTGTGTGTCACAGACGTACAGTGACTAATAATGCAATAAACACATAAAAATAACGTCACTCACTCACTATTTAATGTCTAATTGTATTGTTATATCAGCTGTGTGCTGGGATATTATCTGTGTGTCACAGATGTACAGTGACTTATAATGCAATAAACACATAGAAATAACTTCACTGACTCACTATTTAATGTCTAATAGTATTGTTATATCAGCTGTGTGCCGGGATATTATCTGTGTGTCACAGACGTATAGTGACTAATAATGCAATAAACACATAGAAATAACTTCACTGACTCACTATTTAATATCTAAAAGTATTGTTATATCAGCTGTGTGCCGGGATATTATTTGTGTGTCACAGACGTACAGTGACTAATAATGCAATAAACACATAGAAATAACTTCACTGACTCACTATTTAATGTCTAATAGTATTGTTATATCAGCTGTGTGCCGGGATATTATCTGTGTGTCACAGACGTACAGTGACTAATAATGCAATAAACACATAGAAATAACGTCAATGACTCATTATTTAATGTCTAATAGTATTGTTATATCAGCTGTGTGCCGGGATATTATCTGTGACACAGATGTACAGTGACTAATAATGCAATAAACACTTAGAAATAACGTCACTCACTCACTATTTAATATCTAATAGTATTGTTATATCAGCTGTGTGCCAGGATATTATCTGTGTGTCACAAACGTACAGTGACTAATAATGCAATAAACACATAGAAATAACTTCACTGTCTCACTATTTAATGTCTAATAGTAATGTTATATCAGCTGTGTGCCGGGATATTATCTCAGTGTCACAAATGTACAGTGACTAATAATGCAATTAACACATAGAAATAACTTCACTGACTAACTATTTAATGTCTAATAGTATTGTTATATCAGCTGTGTGCCGGGATATTATCTGTGTGTCACAGACGTACAGTGACTACTAATGCAACAAACACATAGAAATAACGTCACTGTCTCACTATTTAATGTCTAATAGTATTGTTATATCAGCTGTGTGCCGGGATATTATCTGTGTGTCACAAATGTACAGTGACTAATAATACAATAAACACATAGAAATAACTTCACTGACTAACTATTTAATGTCTAATAGTATTGTTATATCAGCTGTGTGCCGGGATATTATCTGTGTGTCACAGACGTACAGTGACTAATAATGCAACAAACACATAGAAATAACGTCACTGTCTCACTATTTAATGTCTAATAGTATTGTTATATCAGCTGTGTGCCAGGATATTATCTGTGACACAGATGTACAGTGACTAATAATGCAATAAACACACAGAAATAACTTCACTGACTAACAATTAAATGTCTAATAGTATTGTTATATCAGTTGTGTGCCGGGATATTATCTGTGTGTCACAGACGTACAGTGACTAATAATGCAATAAACACATAGAAATAACTTCACTGACTCACTATTTAATGTCTAATAGTATTGTTATATCAGCTGTGTGCCGGGATATTATCTGTGTGTCACAGACGTACAGTGACTAATAACGCAATAAACACACAGAAATAACTTCACTGACTCACTATTTATCGTCTAATAGTATTGTTATATCAGCTGTGTGCCAGGATATTATCTGTGTGTCACAGACGTACAGTGACTAATAATGCAATAAACACATAGAAATAATTTCACTAACTCACTATTTAATGTCTAATAGTATTGTTATATCAGCTGTGTGCCGGGATATTATCTGTGTGTCAAACGTACAGTGACTAATAATGCAATAAACCCATAGAAATAACTTCACTGACTCACTATTTAATGTCTAATAGTATTGTTATATCAGCTGTGTGCCGGGATATTCTCTGTGCGTCAAACGTACAGTGACTAATAATGCAATAAACCCATAGAAATAACTTCACTGACTCACTATTTAATGTCTAAAAGTATTTTTATATCAGCTGTGTGCCGCGATATTATCTGTGTGTCACAGACGTACAGTAACTAATAATGCAATAAACACATAGAAATAACTTCAGTGACTCACTATTCAATGTCTACTAGTATTGTTATATCAGCTGTGTGCCGGGATATTATCTGTGTGTCACAGACGTACAGTGACTAATAATGAAATAAACACATAGAAATAACTTCACTGACTCACTATTTAATGTCTAATAGTATTGTTATATCAGCTGTGTGCCGGGATATTATCTGTGTATCACAAATGTACAGTGACTAATAATGCAATAAACTCATAGAAATAACTTCACTGACTCACTATTTAATGTCTAATAGTATTGTTATATTAGCTGTGTGCTGGGATATTATCTGTGTGTCACAGACGTACAGTGACTATTAATGCAATAAACACTTAGAAATAACGTCACTCACTCACTATTTAATGTCTAATAGTATTGTTATATCAGCTGTGTGCTGGGCTATCATCTGTGTGTCACAGATGTACAGTGACTTATAATGCAATAAACACATAGAAATAACTTCACTGACTCACTATTTAATGTCTAATAGTATTTTTATATCTGCTGTGTGCTGGGATATTATCTGTGTGTCACAGACGTACAGTGACTAATAATGCAATAAACACATAGAAATAACTTCACTGACTCACTATGTAATGTCTAATAGTATTGTTATATCAGCTGTGTGCCGGGATATTATCTGTTTGTCACAAACGTACAGTGACTAATAATGCAATAAACACATAGAAATAACTTTACTCACTATTTAATGTCTAATAGTATTGTTATACCAGCTGTGTGTTGGGATATTATCTGTGTGTCACAGACGTACAGTGACTAATAATGCAATAAACACATAGAAATAACGTCACTCACTCACTATTTAATGTCTAATTGTATTGTTATATCAGCTGTGTGCTGGGATATTATCTGTGTGTCACAGACGTACAGTGACTAATAATGCAACAAACACATAGAAATGACTTCACTGACTCAGTATTTAATGTCTAATAGTATTGTTATATCAGCTGTGTGCCAGGATATTATCTGTGTGTGTCACAAACGTACAGTGACTAATAATGCAATAAACACATAGAAATAACATCACTCACTCACTATTTAATGTCTAATAGTATTGTTGTATCAGCTGTGTGCCGAGATATTATCTGTGTGTCACAGATGTACAGTGACTAATAATGCAATAAACACACAGAAATAACTTCACTGACTCACTATTTAATGTCTAATAGTATTATTATATCCGCTGTGTGCCGGGATATTATCTGTGTGTCACAGACGTACAGTGACTAATAATGCAATAAACACATAGAAATAATTTCACTAACTCACTATTTAATTTCTAATAGTATTGTTATATCAGCTGTGTGCCGGGATATTATTTGTGTGTCAAACGTTCAGTGACTAATAATGCAATAAACCCATAGAAATAACTTCACTGACTCACTATTTAATGTCTAATAGTATTGTTATATGAGCTGTGTGCCGGGATATTCTCTGTGCGTCAAACGTACAGTGACTAATAATGCAATAAACACATAGAAATAACTTCACTGACTCACTATTTAATGTCTAATAGTATTTTTATATCAGCTGTGTGCCGCGATATTATCTGTGTGTCACAGACGTACAGTAACTAATAATGCAATAAACACATATAAATAACTTCAGTGACTCACTATTCAATGTCTACTAGTATTGTTATATCAGCTGTGTGCCGGGATATTATCTGTGTGTCACAGATGTACAGTGACTTATAATGCAATAAACACATAGAAATAACTTCACTGACTCACTATTTAATGTCTAATAGTATTGTTATATCAGCTGTGTGCCGGGATATTATCTGTGTGTCACAGACGTATAGTGACTAATAATGCAATAAACACATAGAAATAACTTCACTGACTCACTATTTAATATCTAAAAGTATTGTTATATCAGCTGTGTGCCGGGATATTATTTGTGTGTCACAGACGTACAGTGACTAATAATGCAATAAACACATAGAAATAACTTCACTGACTCACTATTTAATGTCTAATAGTATTGTTATATCAGCTGTGTGCCGGGATATTATCTGTGTGTCACAGACGTACAGTGACTAATAATGCAATAAACACATAGAAATAACGTCAATGACTCATTATTTAATGTCTAATAGTATTGTTATATCAGCTGTGTGCCGGGATATTATCTGTGACACAGATGTACAGTGACTAATAATGCAATAAACACTTAGAAATAACGTCACTCACTCACTATTTAATATCTAATAGTATTGTTATATCAGCTGTGTGCCAGGATATTATCTGTGTGTCACAAACGTACAGTGACTAATAATGCAATAAACACATAGAAATAACTTCACTGTCTCACTATTTAATGTCTAATAGTAATGTTATATCAGCTGTGTGCCGGGATATTATCTCAGTGTCACAAATGTACAGTGACTAATAATGCAATTAACACATAGAAATAACTTCACTGACTAACTATTTAATGTCTAATAGTATTGTTATATCAGCTGTGTGCCGGGATATTATCTGTGTGTCACAGACGTACAGTGACTACTAATGCAACAAACACATAGAAATAACGTCACTGTCTCACTATTTAATGTCTAATAGTATTGTTATATCAGCTGTGTGCCGGGATATTATCTGTGTGTCACAAATGTACAGTGACTAATAATACAATAAACACATAGAAATAACTTCACTGACTAACTATTTAATGTCTAATAGTATTGTTATATCAGCTGTGTGCCGGGATATTATCTGTGTGTCACAGACGTACAGTGACTAATAATGCAACAAACACATAGAAATAACGTCACTGTCTCACTATTTAATGTCTAATAGTATTGTAATATCAGCTGTGTGCCAGGATATTATCTGTGACACAGATGTACAGTGACTAATAATGCAATAAACACACAGAAATAACTTCACTGACTAACAATTAAATGTCTAATAGTATTGTTATATCAGTTGTGTGCCGGGATATTATCTGTGTGTCACAGACGTACAGTGACTAATAATGCAATAAACACATAGAAATAACTTCACTGACTCACTATTTAATGTCTAATAGTATTGTTATATCAGCTGTGTGCCGGGATATTATCTGTGTGTCACAGACGTACAGTGACTAATAATGCAATAAACACCTAGAAATAACTTCACTGACTCACTATTTATTGTCTAATAGTATTGTTATATCAGCTGTGTGCCGGGATATTATCTGTGTGTCACAAACGTACAGTGACTAATAATGCAATAAACACTTAGGGGCCTATTTATCAAGCCATCAACTATGCTGCATTCACCGGCACCAATACTCTGCCGCGGACGGGGCAATGAGCAGCGGACTGTTGATAACTAACAGTCATCGATCTCGCTGCTCTTCGGCATTTTCACAGCTTTATTTGTATACTGTCACTAAGCACCGCCACTATACTAAACTGTTTAACCCCTATCGCCGCTCCCGGACCGCGCTGCAACTAAATAAAGTTATTAACCCCTAAATCGCCGCTAACGGAGCCCACCGCCACCTACATTATACTTATTAACTCCTAATCTGCCACCTCCTATACCGCCGCCACCTACATAAAGTTATTAACCCCTATCCTGCAGCTCCCGGAGCCCACCACAACTAAATAAATGTATTAACCCCTAAACAGCCAGCCCCCCACATCGCCATAAACTAAATTAACCTATTAATCCCTAAACCTAACAACCGGCTAACTTTATATTAAATATTAACTCATACCTATCTTATAATAAATTTAAACTTATCTTTAGATTTAAATTAAACTATATTAAACTACAAATTAACCTACCCAAACTATTATACTAAAATTACATTAAACTATATTAATCTATTAATTAATCTACCCTAACTATTATACTAAATTACATTAAACTATATTAAATTAATAATTAATCTACCCTACTCAAATAATTTAATTCTACACTAAAAGATTACAAAGTTACAAAAAACTAACTGCTAGATTTAGAGTTTTGTCGGTAAAAAGCCGCGTAGCTAACGCAGCTTTTTTCCCAACACACCCTTAAGACAACGCTGGTATTTAGAGTTGTCTGAGGGGCTGCGTTTGGCTCCAAAAAGGGTGCGTTGAGCCGAATTTACCACCACTTCAACCTTCAATACCAGCATTGCTTACGGTAGCGGTAAGCTGGCAAAACGTGCTCGTGCACGATTCCCCCATAGGAAACAATGGGGCAGTTTGGGATGAAAAAAAACCTAACACCTGCAAAAAAGCAGCGTTAAGCTCCCAACACAGCCCTATTGTTTCCTATGGGCAAACACTTTCTAAGTCTGCACCTAACACCCTAACATGAACCCCGAGTCTAAACACCCCTAACCTTACACTTATTAACCCCTAATCTGCCGCCCCCGCTATTGCTGACACCTGCATTATACTATTAACCCCTAATCTGCCGCTCCGGACACCGCCGCCACCTACATTATCCCTATGTACCCCTAATCTGCTGCCCCCAACATCGCCAACCCCTATATTATATTTATTAACCCCTAATCTGCCCCCCCCCAATGTCGCCACTATCTTACCTACCCTTATTAACCTCTAATCTGCTGACCGGACCTCGCCGCTACTCTAATAAAGTTATTAACCCCTAAACCACTGAACTCCCGCCTCGCAAACCCTATAATAAATAGTATTAACCCCTAATCTGCCCCCCCCCATGTCGCCACCACCTAACTTCAAGTATTAACCCCTAATCTGCCAACCGGATTTATATTTATTTTACAGGCAACTTTGTATTTATTTATTTTTATTTTTTTATTTTTATTTCAGATAATAAACAATAGTCATACAATCCAACAGTTGCAGGTCACTTGGATCATAGTAAGTACACTCCATCAATTTACAATATAACACACACATTTAAAATTGCAAAGATTAACCCTCAGCCGTTGCTGAAGGTAAGGTAATTGATTCATGTATTCTTTACCTGGCCTGGTCCGCTCCCGTCCCCCCCCCCCTCCTCCTTAAGGATTCGTGATAATGGATATAAGGCTCCCATTGTAGTAGGAAGGCCTCTTTATCATCTAAGTATTCGGCCGTGGCACTTGCTTTATCAAAGTGATATGTTATCTTTTGTTCTATCATCTCAAAACTAAGAGGAGTTCTCTTCCAAAATTGAGCTATACCCAATCTCACTATCGTGCAAATCCATCTGACTAGCTTATTGTTGTGTTTAGTTAGGCCTTAAATCGGGAAATGGAGCAAAGTCTGTTCCATCGTTAATCCTATTACCTTTTGGAAAATCCCACTTAAAAGAGCTGAAGTGTGGTCCCATATCTCCTTAACAAATCTACACTCCCACCACATATGTGGATATGTCCCTAGTTCTCCACATCCTCTATAGCAGAGTTTGGTCAAAGGGTCTTCCCCACCTCCTGATCTAGTTGGGAATAGGTACCATCTAAAGGTGACCTTAATGAAATTCTCCTTGAGTGTCGCGTTCTGTGAAAAAGATAATCCACCTGCAAGATTTTCTGTCCAAGTTTTAACTGACCAAGATTTTCCTGTGTCTTGCTCCCATCTTAACATGATAGGGGGTTTACTAGCTGTAGGAGGACTGTTGAATATAGTATATAGTATAGATATTCCCCCTCTGGTGGGGCAGTCAGCAAAGCAAAGTCTTTCTAGTGTAGTGCTAATAGGAACCTTGTCTCCCCCCATGATCTGTTGTGCTCTGGATTTTAATTGCAGGTAGTGGTACCATATATTTCTGTCTTCACTGTCCAAGGCCTGATACTGTTAAAACGTCATCAGTTTGTTCTCTTTATATATGTCTGCTATTCTATAAAGCCTTTTATTGGCCCATTTCTGTTGTGTGCTTGTGTCGATGGTGGAATCCTGAGTTATCAGAGGTGTAATCTTTGATCGCTTATTAAGTAGGGGAAATTTGGAGTTTAATGTTTTCCATATATGTATAGTGTGATGGATTGTGATGTATTCACTTTTTTATGGGTAGTAACCACCTCAGGTGTCCATAATAAATTAGAAATAGGTTTAGTTCTCATAATACTTGATTCAATTTGTACCCATTGTGAGATGTTATGGGGCTGAAACCATTGCAAAGTTTGGGCGATGCGAGACGAATAATAATAGGGAATTAGGTTTCGTACTCCCACTCCTCCTTCCTTTCTGGCGGAGCACATGAGTTTTTTTATTGATTCTAGCTCTTTTTCCCTGCCATATAAATTTAAGAATATCGTTTTGGAGTTTATGTAATTCCGATAGTGGGAGTGTGATAGGCAAGGACCGGAACAAGTATAACAACTTGGGCAGCAAGGTCATCTTAGTGGATATGATTCTACCATATAGGGATATTTTGAGTTTCATCCATTTCGCTATTAGAGCTCTAATCTGTTTAAACATGGGGAGGAAGTTTAATTGAAACAGAGAATATATATTATTAGATAAATTAATCCCTAGATAATTAATGCATTTCTTGGGCCAATTGAATGAGAAGTTTAATTCTATTAGGCCTAGATTTAGAGTTTGGTGGTAGCCGTGAAAACCAGCGTTAGAGGCTCCTAAAGCTGGTTTTAGGCTACCGGCGGTATTTGGAGTCATTCAAAATAGGGTCTAACGCTCACTTTTCAGCCGCGACTTTTCCATACCGCAGATCCCCTTACGTAAATTGCGTATCCTATCTTTTCAATGGGATCTTTCTAACTCCGGTATTTAGAGTCGTGTCTGAAGTGAGCGTTAGAAATCTAACGACAAAACTCCAGCCGCAGAGAAAAGTCAGGAGTTAAGAGCTTTTTGGGCTAACGCCGGTTCATAAAGCTCTTAACTACTGTACTCTAAAGTACACTAACACCCATAAACTACCTATGTACCCCTAAACCGAGGTCCCCCCACATCGCCGCCACTCGATTAAATTTTTTTAACCCCTAATCTGCCGGCCGCCACCTACGTTATACTTATGTACCCCTAATCTGCTGCCCCTAACACCGCCGACCCCTGTATTATATTTATTAACCCCTAACCTGCCCCCCACAACGTCGCCGCCAGCTACCTACAATAATTAACCCCTAATCTGCCGACCGCAAAGCGCCGCCACCTACATTATAGCTATGTACCCCTAATCTGATGCCCCTAACACACCGACCCCTATATTATATTTATTAACCCTAATCTGCCCCCCACAACGTCGCCTCCACCTGCCTACACTTATTAACCCCTAATCTGCCTACCGGAGCTCACCGCTATTCTAATAAATGTATTAACCCCTAAAGCTAAGTCTAACCCTAACACTAACACCCCCCCTAAGTTAAATATAATTTTAATCTAACGAAATTAATTAACTCTTATTAAAAAAATTATTCCTATTTAAAGCTAAATACTTACCTGTAAAATAAATCCTAATATAGCTACAATATAAATTATAATTATATTGTAGCTATTTTAGGATTAATATTTATTTTACAGGCAACTTTGTAATTATTTTAACCAGGTACAATAGCTATTAAATAGTTAAGAACTATTTAATAGTTACCTAGTTAAAATAATAACAAAATTACCTGTAAAATAAATCCTAACCTAAGTTACAATTAAACCTAACACTATACTATCATTAAATTAATTAAATAAAATACCTACAATTACCTACAATTAAACCTAACACTACACTATCAATAAATTAATTAAATACAATATCTACAAATAACTACAATGAAATAAACTAACTAAAGTACAAAAAATAAAAAAGAACTAAGTTACAAAAAATAAAAAAATATTTACAAACATAAGAAAAATATTACAACAATTTTAAACTAATTACACCTACTCTAAGCCCCCTAATAAAATAACAAAGACCCCCAAAATAAAAAATGCCCTACCCTATTCTAAATTACTAAAGTTCAAAGCTCTTTTACCTTACCAGCCCTGAACAGGGCCCTTTGCGGGGCATGCCCCAAGAAGTTCAGCTCTTTTGCCTGTAAAAAAAAAATACAATACCCCCCCCCAACATTACAACCCACCACCCACATACCCCTAATCTAACCCAAACCCCCCTTAAATAAA
Organism: Bombina bombina; assembly: GCF_027579735.1. Lineage (NCBI taxonomy): Eukaryota > Metazoa > Chordata > Amphibia > Anura > Bombinatoridae > Bombina > Bombina bombina. The sequence goes on from NC_069503.1 coordinate 88,048,597, forward strand.
CCTAACACTAAGCCCCTGAAGATCATCCTACCTTGTCTTCACCTCACCAGGTATCACCGATCCGTCCTGGCTCCAAAATCTTCATCCAACCCAAGCGGGGGCTGGCGATCCATCATCCGGTGGCTGAAGAGGTCCAGAAGAGGCTCCAAAGTCTTCATCCTATCCGGGAAGAAGAGTAGATCCGGACCGGCAACCATCATCTTCCAAGCGGCATCTTCTATCTTCATCCGATGAGGATCGGCTCCATCCTGAAGACCTCCAGCGCGGATCCGTCCTCTTCTTCCGACGACTTCCCGACGAATGACGGTTCCTTTAAGGGACGTCATCCAAGATGGCGTCCCTCGAATTCCGATTGGCTGATAGGATTCTATCAGCCAATCGGGAATTAAGGTAGGAATATTCTAATTGGCTGATGGAATCAGCCAATCAGAATCAAGTTCAATCCGATTGGCTGATCCAATCAGCCAATCAGATTGAGCTTGCATTCTATTGGCTGTTCCAATCAGCCAATAGAATGCAAGCTCAATCTGATTGGCTGATTGGATCAGCCAATCGGATTGAACTTGATTCTGATTGGCTGATTCCATCAGCCAATCAGAATATTCCTACCTTAATTCCGATTGGCTGATAGAATCCTATCAGCCAATCGGAATTCGAGGGACGCCATCTTGGATGACGTCCCTTAAAGGAACCGTCATTCGTCGGGAAGTCGTCGGAAGAAGAGGACGGATCCGCGCTGGAGGTCTTCAGGATGGAGCCGGTCCTCATCGGATGAAGATAGAAGATGCCGCTTGGAAGATGATGGTTGCCGGTCCGGATCTACTCTTCTTCCCGGATAGGATGAAGACTTTGGAGCCTCTTCTGGACCTCTTCAGCCACCGGATGATGGATCGCCAGCCCCCGCTAGGGTTGGATGAAGATTTTGGAGCCAGGACGGATCGGTGATACCTGGTGAGGTGAAGACAAGGTAGGATGATCTTCAGGGGCTTAGTGTTAGGTTTATTTAAGGGGGGTTTGGCTTAGATTAGGGGTATGTGGGTGGTGGGTTGTAATGTTGGGGGGGGTATTGTATTTTTTTTTAAAGGCAAAAGAGCTGAACTTCTTGGGGCATGCCCCGCAAAGGGCCCTGTTCAGGGCTGGTAAGGTAAAAGAGCTTTGAACTTTAGTAATTTAGAATAGGGTAGGGCATTTTTTATTTTGGGGGTCTTTGTTATTTTATTAGGGGGCTTAGAGTAGGTGTAATTAGTTTAAAATTGTTGTAATATTTTTCTTATGTTTGTAAATATTTTTTTATTTTTTGTACTTTAGTTAGTTTATTTCATTGTAGTTATTTGTAGATATTGTATTTAATTAATTTATTGATAGTGTAGTGTTAGGTTTAATTGTAGGTAATTGTAGGTATTTTATTTAATTAATTTAATGATAGTATAGTGTTAGGTTTAATTGTAACTTAGGTTAGGATTTATTTTACAGGTAATTTTGTTATTATTTTAACTAGGTAACTATTAAATAGTTCTTAACTATTTAATAGCTATTGTACCTGGTTAAAATAATTACAAAGTTGCCTGTAAAATAAATATTAATCCTAAAATAGCTACAATACAATTATAATTTATATTGTAGCTATATTAGGATTTATTTTACAGGTAAGTATTTAGCTTTAAATAGGAATAATTTTTTTAATAAGAGTTAATTAATTTCGTTAGATTAAAATTATATTTAATTTAGGGGGGTGTTAGTGTTAGGGTTAGACTTAGCTTTAGGGGTTAATACATTTATTAGAATAGCGGTGAGCTCCGGTCGGCAGATTAGGGGTTAATAAGTGTAGGCAGGTGGAGGCGACGTTGTGGAGGGCAGATTAGGGGTTTATAAATATAATATAGGGGTCGGCGGTGTTAGGGGCAGCAGATTAGGGGTACATAAGGATAATGTAAGTAGCGGCGGTTTACGGAGCGGCAGATTAGGGGTTAATAATAATATGCAGGGGTCAGCGATAGCGGGGGTGGCAGATTAGGGGTTAATAAGTGTAAGGTTAGGGGTGTTTAGACTCGGGTACATGTTAGAGTGTTAGGTGCAGACGTAGGAAGTGTTTCCCCATAGCAAACAATGGGGCTGCGTTAGGAGCTGAACGCTGCTTTTTTGCAGGTGTTAGGTTTTTTTTCAGCTCAAACAGCCCCATTGTTTTCTATGGGGGAATCGTGCACGAGCTGGCCGCGTCCGTAAGCAACTCTGGTATGGAGAGTTGCATTTGCGTTAAATATGCTCTACGCTCCTTTTTTGGAGCCTAACGCTGACATTATATGGACTCTCAATACCAGAGTTATTTTTATGGTGCGGCCAGAAAAAAGGCAGCGTTAGCTACGCGGGTCCTTACCGAAAAACTCTAAATCTAGCCGTTAGTTTTTTAGTGTGGGGCGGTAATTTAACTCCAATGGCCTCGCATTTCTCTTTGTTTATTTTATAGCCTGATATTGACTTGAATTGTTGAATTATTTTATATACTGAAGGGAGGGCGAGTAATGGTTTGGTTAATGTCAGAATTATATCATCGGCAAATAGGGAGATCTTATGCTCTGTCTGACCTACTGTAATTCCAGAAATATCCTGATTGTCTCTAATTTTAATAGCGAGTGGCTTAAAGCAAATAATAGTGGAGAGAGTGGGCATCCCTGTCGGGTGCCATTATTAACTGGTATAGTTCTGGATTGATAACCTGATAGTCTAACATACGCTGTGGGATGAGAGTATAAGGATTTGATAGAATCATAAAAGGGACCTGTGATGCCAATCTTCTCCAATACTGCAAACATAAAGTCCCAGCCGATTCTGTCGAACGCCTTCTCTGCGTCCAAAGAAAGGAACAGAGAAGGCGTTCCCCCGACTGTGGCTATGTTAATTAAGTCTATAATTTTTCTGGTGTTGTCTGGGGCTTCCCTTTGTGAGATAAATACCACTTGATCTGGATGAATTAGTTTAATGAGGAGGGGGTTAAGGCGATTTGCTAGAATTTTAGTAAATAATTTAATATCCTGATTAATTAACTAAATGGGCCTGTAATTTTGGCAATGTTGTCTATTTTTGCCAGGTTTCGGAATCACTGTGATTCTAGCCATCAGCATTTCTTTAGGTACTTCTTTACCCTGCATTATAGCGTTAAATACCTTTGCTAGTTGTGGTATCAGTAAGGGTTGCAATATTTTATAGAACATGCCCGAATAGCCATCGGGTCCCGGAGCTTTAGACCCTTTAAGGTTTTTAATGCTTAATTTTATTTCATCTTGAGTAATGGGGTTGTTCAAAGATTCAAGTTGTTCCTTAGTTATATTGGGCATTGCACTATCTCCTAAAAAGGATAGTAGATCCAGGGCTTTGTCTCTATTCTTATTACCTATTGGAATATTGTATCGTTTTTGATAGTAGTCAGCAAATAAGTTCCCTATTTCTTGAGGGTCATTAGTTGATTTATTATCCGGGGTCTGTATCTGTGGGACTGTTGTGGCCTTTGTGACATCTTTTAATTTATTAGCTAGCATGCGGTCAGGCTTGTTACCATAGATGTAATATTGGGTGTCCGTTATTCTAATTGATCTGGTCGCTTCTATATTTAAAAGCTTGTCTAATTCTGCATTTATGGTTTTAAGCTGATTAGCTAGCTTGCGTGACGGGTTCCTTGTAAGTTTTGTTCGCAGCTGATTCGCCTCTATTTTTAGTTCGTGTAATTTAGCTACCCTATGTTTATGTTGTTTGCTAGATTCGGTCATGAGTAGGCCTCTAATATATGCCTTCAGTGCTCCCTATTCAAGGACCGGGTTTTGGGTGGAATTATCATTAATTTCAATGAATTTAGCAATTCGTTGTTTTAGTGTATCTAATACAGGACCTTCCTTAAGTAGAGATGTGTTTAAAGTCCAGGATTTGGTCCTTTGTGGGTTAATTAATCCTGCCAGAGTGATTTCTACTATGGAATGGTCTGACCAAGAGCAATTTTTAATTGAGGCCTTAGTGAGAAGAGGCATCAGGATTTGGCTCAAAAAGATGTAATCTATTCTAGAGTGTGACATGTGTATGGGGGAATAGTAAGTAAAATCATGAATACCCTGATTAAGTGCTCGCCAGCTATCTATAAGGTTATGGTCTAAAGAGAAGTCGTGGAGAACTTTGTTTGGTTTTGTATGTGAATCACTGTGTGTGAGTATCTTAGAAGATCTGTCCATTCTATCGTTCATAGTGATGTTAAAGTCACCTCCTATTATAGTTTTATACCTTTTCCAAAATGTTATCTGTTTACTTAATTTAGATATGAAGGTAGCTTGAGATTCATTAGGTGCATACACATTAACTATTAAAACAGGGGTATTGTGTATTGACCCTTGGATTATCAAATATCTACCTTCTCTATCTCTAATCACAGTTGTGGTATCAGTAAGGGTTGCAATATTTTATAGAACATGCCCGAATAGCCATCGGGTCCCGGAGCTTTAGACCCTTTAAGGTTTTTAATGCTTAATTTTATTTCATCTTGAGTAATGGGGTTGTTCAAAGATTCAAGTTGTTCCTTAGTTATATTGGGCATTGCGCTATCTCCTAAAAAGGATAGTAGATCCAGGGCTTTGTCTCTATTCTTATTACCTATTGGAATATTGTATCGTTTTTGATAGTAGTCAGCAAATAAGTTCGCTATTTCTTGAGGGTCATTAGTTGATTTATTATCCGGGGTCTGTATCTGTGGGACTGTTGTGGCCTTTGTGACATCTTTTAATTTATTAGCTAGCATGCGGTCAGGCTTGTTACCATAGATGTAATATTGGGTGTCCGTTATTCTAATTGATCTGGTCGCTTCTATATTTAAAAGCTTGTCTAATTCTGCATTTATGGTTTTAAGCTGATTAGCTAGCTTGTGTGACGGGTTCCTTGTAAGTTTTGTTCACAGCTGATTCGCCTCTATTTTTAGTTAGTGTAATTTAGCTACCCTATGTTTATGTTGTTTGCTAGATTCGGTCATGAGTAGGCCTCTAATATATGCCTTCAGTGCTCCCGATTCAAGGGCCGGGTTTTGGGTGGAATTATCATTAATTTCAATGAATTTAGCAATTTGTTGTTTTAGTGTATCTAATACAGGACCTTCCTTAAGTTGAGATGTGTTTAAAGTCCAGGATTTGGTCCTTCCAAGAAGCCGGCAGAAGTCTTCATCGAAGTGGCAAGATGTCCTCCAAGAAGTCGGCCGAAGTCTTCATCCAATCCTGCAGAAGTCTTCACCCAGATGGCATATTCTATCTTCATCCATCCGGCGCGGAGCGGGTTCATTTTCAAGACATCCGACGTGGAGCATCCTCTTTTTCTGACGGACTAACGACGAATGAAGGTTCCTTTAAGTGACGTCATCCAAGATGGCGTCCCTTAGATTCCGATTGGCTGATAGAATTCTATCAGCCAATCAGAATTAAGGTTGAAAAAATCCGATTGGCTGTTGCAATCAGCCAATAGGATTGAACTTCAATCCTATTGGCTGATCCAATCAGCCCTTTTAAGGGCAATGCAGATCCAAATGCCCTTTTCAGGGCAATGGGAAGCTTAGGTTTTTTAGATTTATTTTATTTGGGGGGTTGGTTGTGTTGGTGGTAGGTTTTACTGTTGGGGGGGTTGTTTGTATTATTTTTTTTACAGGTAAAAGAGCTGATTTACTTTGGGGCAATGCCCCGCAAAAGGCCCTTTTCAGGGCTATTTGTAGTTTACTGTAGACTAGGGGGTTTATTATTTTGGGGGGGCTTTTTTATTTTCATAGTGCCCTTAGATTAGGTGTAATTAGTTTAAAGCTTTGATCATTTCTTTTTTCTTTTTTATAACTTAGTGTTTATTTTTGTGTGTAATTTAGTGTTTGTTATTTTTTGTAACTAGTTTTTTGTAACTTTGTATTGGGTAGAATTAAATTTCTTGAGTAGGGTTAGGTGTTTAAATATATAATATAGTTAATTTAATTTGTAGTTTTATGTAATTTTAGTATAAATTTAGGTTAGATTAAATGTTATTTTAATATAGTTTAATGTAATTTTAGTTTAATAGTTAGGGTAGGTTAATTAATAGTTTAATATAGTTTAATTTAAATCTAAAGGTAAGTTTAAATGTATTATAAGATAGGAATAAGTTAATATTTAACCCCTTAATGACCACAGCACTTTTCCATTTTCTGTCCGTTTGGGACCAAGGCTATTTTTACATTTTTGCGGTGTTTGTGTTTAGCTGTAATTTTCCTCTTACTCATTTACTGTACCCACACATATTATATACCATTTTTCTCGCCATTAAATGGACTTTCAAAATCTACCATTATTTTCATCATATCTTATAATTTGCTATAAATAAAAATACAAAATATGATGAAAAAATGGAAAAAAACACACTTTTTCTAACTTTGACCCCCAAAATCTGTTACACATCTACAACCACCAAAAAACACCCATGCTAAATAGTTTCTAAATTTTGTCCTGAGTTTAGAAATACCCAATGTTTACATGTTCTTTGCTTTTTTTGCAAGTTATAGGGCAATAAATACAAGTAGCACTTTGCTATTTCCAAACCACTTTTTTTCAAAATTAGCGCGTTACATTGGAACACTGATTCTGTCAGGAATCCCTGAATATCCCTTGACATGTATATATATTTTTTTAGAAGACATCACAAAGTATTGATCTAGACCCATTTTGGCATATTTCATGCCACCATTTCACCGCCCAATGCGATCAAATAAAAAAATTGTTCACTTTTTCACAATATTTTTCACAAACTTTAGGTTTCTCACTGAAATTATTTACAAACAACTTGTGCAATTATGGTATAAATGGTTGTAAATGCTTCTCTGGGATCCCCTTTGTTCATAAATAGCAGACATATATGGCTTTTGCTTTGTTTTTTGGTAATTAGAAGGCTGCTAAATGCCACTGTGCACCACACGTGTATTATGCCCAGCAGTGAATGGGTTAATTAGGGAGCATGTAGAGAGCTTCTAGGGTTAATTTTAGCTTTAGTGTAGTGTAGTAGACAACCCCAAGTATTGATCTAGGCCCATTTTGGTATATTTCATGCCACCATTTCACCGCCAAATGCGATCAAATTAAAAAAAAACATAACATTTTTCACAATTTTAGGTTTCTCACTGAAATTATTTACAAACAGCTTGTGCAATTATGGCACAAATGGTTGTAAATGCTTCTCTAGGATCCCATTTCTTCAGAAATAGCAGACATGTATGGCTTTGGCGTTGCTTTTTGGTAATTAGAAGGCCACTAAATGCCGCTGAGCACCACATGTATTATGGCTAGCAGTGAAGGGGTTAATTAGGTAGTTTGTAGAGAGCTTGCAGGATTAATTTTAGCTTTAGTGTAGAGATCAGCCACCCACCAGACACATCACACCCCCTGATCCCTCCCAAACAGCTCCCTTTCCTCTCCCATCCCACAATTGTCCTCGCCATCTTAAGTACTGGCAGAAAGTCTGCCAGTACTAAAATAAAAGGAATCTTTGAATATTTTTTTTTTTTTTAGCATATTTGTATGCCAGTACCCAGTTTGCAAAACAATTGTTTTCTATTTATTTATTTTTTTCTGTAGTGTAGCTTACCCCCCACAGACCAACACCGCACCAGCCAAACCGATCTTGTTAGATCAAATCTAATCCCCCCCCCCTTTTCCCACTTAACTATAATATTTCTGTAGTGTAGCGGTTCCCACCCGCTCCCACCCCGTGAACGTGCGTGCGTCCGTGCGTGCCCCCGGCCATCCCCGCCCACGATCCCACCCCCTCCGCATTACAAGGGCCATGAAGCTTTAGACCGCTGCTTCATAACTTGTGTTTCTGGTGAGTCTGAAGACTCACCAGAAACACGGGCCCACAAGCTCCTTACGGAGCTTGAAAAATGGGCCCCCTCGCAATAACGTCACTGACTCACTATTTAATGTCTAATAGTATTGTTATATCAGCTGTGTGCCGGGATATTATCTGTGTGTCACAGACGTACAGTGACTAATAATGCAATAAACACATAGAAATAACTTCACTGACTCACTATTTAATGTCTAATAGTATTGTTATATCAGCTGTGTGTTTTGATATTATCTGTGTGTCACAAACGTACAGTGACTAATAATGCAATAAACACACAGCAATAACTTCACTGACTCACTATTTAATGTCTAATAGTATTGTTATATCAGCTGTGTGCCAGGATATTATCTGTGTGTAGGGTTACTTCTTTTGTTCCTTAGTTCTGCTCTGGCTGATAAGGGTGCGGCACACGTTTTCTTCAGGGCCCTGGGGTGACCACTGAAATCACACACACATGCAACTGAGTGTTTTCACAAAAGTCCCATTTATTTGAAGAACACACAAAGAATTTATAGTGATGTATACGTCATACATGAGGTCACAGGAAATATATAAAAAACGTAGTTAACTTCACATCTGCATAAGGGGCCCACAGGAAATAAGAATGTTGTTATAGCACATAACAGAATATGCCCATATAACCATTTGTAGAGAGGATCATATATTGGAACCATATGTTACAACTTATACAAAAAGAAACTTGTGGAATGCTGCATTATAAACATTTGATACAAGATTTAAAGTTACCCTCAATATGCTTAATATGTGAGATTCAAATTACCCATATAACATAATATATATATATATATAATATATATATACACATACATACACATATACACATATATATATATATATATATATACATACATATACATACACATACATACACACATATATACCCATCATTCCCCTCTTTGATCACATCGTGATCACATAACCTGTAATGTTCCTACAATATAAACTATCTGGGTCTACCTCTAATTAAATTTTGCAGTTGAACTTTTTCTGCATCTTGTATCATACCTGATATTTTCTTTCGTAAAGTACAAGACATGTAACAGTTAAACAATGTTAATAATAGTAAACAAAATACAATAATGAGCAGAGGATAAAAAGCAAATTTAACCATTTTTGTCCCAGTGGGGGACCATCCTGTCAAAAAATCATACCAATGATGGCTTAAATCTTGTTGTATTTTTGATGAAACAGTTAATAATTTGTTTTTAACAAAATGGGTTTGTATTTCCCCATGAGAGATAGCTTTAGCATGTCCTTGTAAGTGAGTGAACATTTCTTTTTGACCTTCCATTAATTGAAGGATGGTAGAAACAGGTAACTGATAAGAAGAAATAGGTAGGGCATGGGGTGCAAAGAAAGTATGTTCGTGAAAAGTAAGTACAGGGTGCAGAAAGTAACTATTATCATCCCAAGTCAAAAAGCTAACATTAAACACACAGCCAGAAAATGGTAGCTGACTGTCAATAATAGGAATGTCAACTGGCACACTTGTAGACATACACACAGTTTGAGGGGCTGTCTCTAGCATGACAGAAAAACTCTCTGGATATATCTGCCACGTACAAGAATTAATCTCAGATGCTAATAAACAGGGTTCAAAGATTGGGGAGGCATGTCTACAAGCTAAACCATGATCAGTTCTATCACAATGCTCAAGGGATGTGGTGGTGTTTTCAGCAGGGATTATATATTTACCAATAAATGTAGGTTTCCACCACGTCCAATTAGAATGTAAGAGATTAAAAACTGGATGAGGTAAAGCAAAAAATTTACAAGCTAATTTAACAACATCAGGTGTGTAGGCAGTAATTGATACTAGACAATAGTGTTTTGAAACATAACCATTATGTTCCCATTCAACGCACTTTACACTAGAAGTGTCAATATTCAACCATACATTATGCTTGGGGTTATCTAATTCTAACAAGGTGCGTAGTTTATCACTCTTAGGGAACATAAGAATGTTTTCTAAATCTAAACGTTGTTGACTCATATATACATAACGTAAACCACAAAGGCTCCAACTACTACTATCAGAGACTAAATTCTCTACGGCCATTGTGATGTTATTCAAATATTTATACATACTAGATTCAAGTTGTAAACCCTTTCGTTGAGGTTCATATATAGTAGGAGCCCATTGACCTGTCCAATGTAATGCTGACCCAATATCTGCACCAGCAGTTGATATTTTGTTACGTATGATTTCACTATCAATACCATTAAGAACACCTAAAGTTACACCAGTTCCTCCTAACAAAGTATCATACCACTCACGTCGTCTGCGTGACGGGCGAGAAAAGGAGACATCTGGGGTAGAAATATTCAGGGAAATGTATACCATATGGGAGAATGTTGTAGTATTTACACAAGTGTGGGGAAGGGGTATTGTGTGTAACTGTGTACTACTGGGTGTTGTGTGTGGATTACAAAAGTGTATAAAACCACCATGCACACTTTCTGAGGAACTATCCTTTCTAAACCGTGTACTCATAAATACAAGGTATGTATTCTGAGGCCATGTAATCACTGTAGTTTGATTTCCACCATCCTGTATTGTTGTTATGTTAGGCCATGTAATCACTGTAGTTTGATTTCCACCATCCTGTATTGTTGTTATGTTAGGCATTGTTAGATTGTTATGATAAAGAAAAGATAGAAAATATTGTATATTACCGAATATTTTTGTATCTTGTTCATGTGTACTTGAACGTGAATTCATTCTGAAACTAAATTTATTTGGCATTCCCATAAAACGGGGGGGAAGATCTGACAAGAGGTAGCTTGTATAGTTGATATAAGACGTAACTTGCATGCTAAATTGTTGTATATCATTGTGTGGGGTTAATGTTAATATATTTGAAATGTTATTGTAACATCGATTTTTTGATGCAGATTCCAAAATAAATGCTTCACATTTTTCTTCGATATTACACCATTTTGGATCCCTACCTTCTAGGTTTATGCTATAATTATGTATAGCATCACCATACCAAGCAAACAAATTATAACATTTGACTGTTACACGGGGTGTCCTATGTAATGGTGCAAACCTTTTTGGTCTTACTAAAAGATTAGAGTTATTATTTGTTTTAAATAGTTCACAAATAGGTGTAAAGTGTTCAGCATCTTCAGGTGAGTAATAACATGCCGTTATTAATACTATTGGGATATACACAAATATCAATATCCCCATTAGGAAAAGGAAGATCTTGCAGGAATGTCTTGGATCCATGATTGAGATCGTCATCCTGGTCTTTGTGAGGAGTGATCGATACCTTATCACCCACTTCTCCTTTGTGAGGGGTGACCAATAGCTTGTCACCCGCTTCTCCTCTCTTTGGACAGAGTTTCACTCGTGAAGCGTGTATCCAGATGTCCTTGTCGTCAGTCAGTACGGCAGTCCTGGTTACAGCGATCACAGTGACTGGCTTGCTGAACGGGAAACCTCCTTTCTTTGCTTTATTCAGCTGGCGAATGCAGACCAGATCTCCAGGCTTGAAAGGATGGGTTGGTTCCTGTGAGGGAAGAGGTAAACGGGAAGACACATCACCATAGATGCCATTCAATTTATCAATCAATTGTTTTACATATTGTTCCTTAATACAATCTAAATCACCATTTTTAATGATAAGTGGGCCTTTTACCCATGGAGTCGGGAATGGTCTACCCATTAGGACCTCAAATGGAGACAACCTGGTTGTCCTATTTGGGGTCATTCTGATTTCTGCTAAAATCGCAGGTAAATAGTTTTGCCATTTAACCCATGTACCTGCTGTTGCCTTTAAAAGTTTTTCCTTGATATTGCGATTCATTCTTTCTACAATCCCTGAGCTTTGAGGATGGTAGGGAATGTGAAAGTTCCAATTAATCTGTAACCATTCTACTAACTCATGTGTGATTTTACTAATGAACGCTGGACCGTTATCAGAATTAATCTGAAGCGGACAACCAAATCTGGGAATTATTTCAGTGGCTAAAATTTTAGCGACTATTTTTGCATCTTCCCTCTGGGTAACAAAAGCTTCTGGCCACTTAGAAAATTGGTCAACTATTACAAGCAGATATAATTGTTTAGTGCCAGTTTTTGTAATATGTGTAAAATCAATTTGTAGATGTGTGAATGGGGCTGTAGGTGGGGGTAAGTGGTCATGCTGGGCTTTATTGGGAATGGTTGCATTGGTCTGTAAGCAATATACACATCTATTAATATATGCCTTGCAATGATCACCTATACCTCTAATGTAGAAAGATTGCTTCAACAAGTTAGTTGTTGGTTTTATACCTAGGTGTCCAACACCATGGGCTTGTGCAATAAAGAGTGGTGCACTGCTTTCCGGTATGCCCACCTTCCCCTCTTTAGAAAACAAACCATTCTCATCTAAAGTTAACCCATTAGTAGTCCAGAAAGATATGTCACTAGGAGTGGCATGTCCCTGGAGTTCAAGAAGCATATGGTCTGTAGGACATGAAGGTGGGGCTAAAACAGCATACATACGGATGGTGGATCCGGGTGTATGAGAAACATAAGCAGCCTCTTTAGCAATTTTATCTGCAAGCACATTACCCAAGGAAATAGGGTCAGACTTGTATGTATGTGCACGGCAATGTATGATCGCTATGTCCTTTGGGAGTTGTATGGCCTCTAAAAGGTCATTAATCAGGTCTGTATGAGAGATGGTCTTGCCATCTGCTGAAACAAAACCACGTTGTCTCCATATCATACCAAAATCATGCACAACCCCAAAAGCATAGCGAGAGTCAGTGTAAATGTTAACAGATTTATTTTCAAACAATTTACATGCTTTTGTAAGTGCTATTAATTCTGCAGCTTGTGCAGAAAGATAAGGAATGGGGCCTGCATCTAGAACAATGTCTGGTAGTTGCACAATGATAAAGCAGAAAACAAGGGAAAGTCAATTAGATAGAGAGTAACCGCGGTGATGTGTGTCAATCCACTTAAGAGCAGTGTGTTGGTCAGCTAGCTCCCAAATCACAATATATGTAATGTTTGAATATTGATAGGATTATATAACCAGGTCCAGTGAGTTTTCCCTACCTCAGGCTTGGACCGGTGAGATTCGTATACCACCGCTAGATGCACATATGTAAGAATGAAATGCAAAAACACTAGATATCTAGTAAATATATGCCAAGAGTCCACACCTCATACCTGTGTGCTGCTGGATCCTGAACGACAGTCCGTTGCGGCAATATATCCGTTCTCCTTACTGTGTATGGAACGTCTAATTCAGTTAGTATCCAGCTCCTGCGGTAAACCTGAGTGAGCTCTGATGGCTGCGGTGGGTAGCTCCTCCTTCCGTTAGTGTCCCAGGTGATGGGCGTAATGATGCGGTCAGGATATTGGTGCAATACCTAGCTGCTGTGCTGCACTAAAGGCCGGTCAAATGAGAACAGAGAGTAAAAAAGGAGCACAAGCAGCGGTTCAATGCACAAAAATTTATTTACAAGTGCCAAACATAGCGCCTTGGCGCTCAGAGTGAAGAAAATTAACACGTTTGTCAAGCAAACAAACAAAATCGTGAGAGGGGATAAAACACCCCGGGGTAAATACTGACAAAAATCAATGAGACTAGCGTTAAGAAACAGGTATACGCGTTTCAGCTTACAGCCTTACTCATTACCTGGCTAAAACACAGTGAGGTGAACTTAAAAACAGTGGCTAGTCATCCTATTGGTAATTGGGAACACTCCCCTCAATTAGTCCTCCAATGGGAATTTATTTACGTAGCTATGAACACCTGAGAAAGCACAGAGATATGCACTGTTGTCAGCTCACAGTAAAACATATGGAATAGAATAGAAATAAACAATTCCTGTGCATTATGTGTAATAACAATCCAATATGTATAAACAATTTCAGTAATCAAACATGAAAAAATTATGATGAACTCAATTCAAATAAGAGAGAGGAATAAAGAACCCCGGACCCAGCTGGAAACATTTGTGTTGCTGGGAAACCGCTTCATAGTTGCTGAAATGAAAAATACAGATAGTATAAGCACAGAATAACAATTATTTGCAACCAGAGATATACAACTCATGTAAATATTAAGCTATAGTAACCAGACCCTAGGCATACGTACTGTTCTTAAGCTATACTAATGATAGTAATAATAATAGTACAATTAGCTCTTAATAAAAATAATAAAGTCAAAGAGTGTCTACAAATACAAAAGTGCTGTTATCATATGCATTCCTTATCATACTGGACAACAGGTAGCCTTATTATTATAACAGAGAGCCTTATTTACAATAGAAAAATGAGTCTAGAGGGCAAGCTGGAGTACCAGGGACCCGGAAAGTTATACTGAAGTATCCTGTGTTGATAGGCTCCTACTCTCCAGGGGTAACATAGTATAGACATGGTGAACCGTGTGGGGGAGAGGATAGGCCCTACCAAAAATTGATAAGGTCATATTCCGAATTAATGCCCTCTGGAACTCTTGTCCTGAGTTTAAAAATCCAGAAAGCCTCCCTCTCCCCCAACCTGCGGACCCTGTCAACTCCCCCCTTACAGGGAGCCACCCTCTCAATAATGGTCCAAGAAAAGGAGCTAGTGTCTTTCTGGTGTGTACCCGCAAAATGTTGAATCAATGCTGTAGTGAGTACACCCGCCCTTATATCACTAAGGTGCTCTTTAATACGGGTTCTGGCCTCTCTTGTCGTGAGGCCTACATATTGGAGGGAACATTCCCTACAAGAAATGACATAAACCACATATGTAGACCTGCAATTGAGGCAAGAATCTATCATAAAATTCTGACCTGTCATTAGTGAGGTAAACTGGTTTCCAGGGGCCAACTTCTCACAGGCCACACATGTACGATGGTGGCAGTGAAATGTACCCTTACAACTCAACCATGAAGAAGTGGGTTGTCCTGTCTTTTTAATTCTTGTGGGTGCCACAATGTTTCCTATTGTTCTGTTTTTCTTGTAGAAGTACCTTAGGCCATCTGTAACCACTTTCTGGAGTTTGTCATCTGCAGATAGCATGTTAAAATTATGCCTCACTATTTGGCAAATTTCCCTGTATTGTCTTGAGTACTCAGTTAGGAAGACAACTTTGTTGTCTTTCCCTTCCTGAGTGCAGGATTTAGGCCTAAGGAGTCTTTCCCTAGGTATTCCTCTAACAGTGTTCCTCGCTTATCTGATGACAGAACTCCTATAGCCCCTCTCTTTCAGTCGTAAGGTCAGTTCATTGGCCTGTTTCTCATAAACCTCTGCATCACTGCAGTTTCTTTTCAGCCTAATGAACTGACCCTTCGCTACCCCTTTAAACACTCCTGGCGGATGGCAACTAGCTGCATGTAGCAGTGAGTTGCCCGAAATGGGTTTGCGGTAGGTCTCTGAGCTGATGAACTGATCCTGTCTACCTCTGAGGGTCACATCTAGAAAGTTGATAGTGTCGCTTTGTATCTCATTAGTAAAGTGAATCCCCATAGAGTCATCATCAAGACTTTTTATGAAGGTCTGTAATTCAGATTCACTGCCTCCCCATATAAATAGGAGGTCGTCGATATAGCGACCGTACCAAACCACTTTGTCTTTGTGAGGATTCCCATCTCCATAGACGTGGGACAGCTCCCACCAACCCATGAACAAGTTGGCGTAGGAGGGGGCAAATTTTGCCCCCATAGCCGTCCCACGCCTCTGGAGAAAGAAATCCCCCCCAAATTCAAAGTAGTTATGGTTGAGAAGGAAGTTAGTAACTTCCACCACAAAGTTCACAAAGTTTGATTCCGGTCCATATTGTTTTTCTAAGAAAAACCGAATGGCCTGTAGCCCCTTTTTGTGTGGAATAGAGGTATATAGCGATTTTACATCAGCTGTCAACCAAACATAGTGTTTGCTCCAAACTACTCTTGAGAGAAGATTGAGTACATGCTTGGTATCTGAGAGAAAGCTCCATAAAGCACTCACCATTGGCTGCAAGACATGATCCAGCCACTCTGACAGGTGCTCCAGCAGGGATCCAATGCCACTCACGATTGGCCTCCCCTGTACATTTTCAGTGGATTTGTGGACCTTGGGCAGGTGGTTAAATGTAGGAATGGTGGGATTAGACACTATGAGATAATCACGTGTCTTGGCATCAATAAAGCCTAGCTCCACACCATCGTCCACAAGGGAGGCCAACCGTCGCTGGAACCTCCCCGTCGGATCACCTGGCAGAGCACTGTAGTCATCAATATTCCTTAATTGCCTGTAAGCCTCCTCCCTGAAGCTACTGGCATTGAGCACCACTATGGTGCCACCCTTATTTTTATTAAGAGCTAATTGTACTATTATTATTACTATCATTAGTATAGCTTAAGAACAGTACGTATGCCTAGGGTCTGGTTACTATAGCTTAATATTTACATGAGTTGTATATCTCTGGTTGCAAATAATTGTTATTCTGTGCTTATACTATCTGTATTTTTCATTTCAGCAACCATGAAGCGGTTTCCCAGCAACACAAATGTTTCCAGCTGGGTCCGGGTTCTTTATTCCTCTCTCTTATTTGAATTGAGTTCATCATCATTTTTTCATGTTTGATTACTGAAATTGTTTATACATATTGGATTGTTATTACACATAATGCACAGGAATTGTTTATTTCTATTCTATTCCATATGTTTTACTGTGAGCTGACAACAGTGCATATCTCTGTGCTTTCTCAGGTGTTCATAGCTACGTAAATAAATTCCCATTGGAGGACTAATTGAGGGGAGTGTTCCCAATTACCAATAGGATGACTAGCCACTGTTTTTAAGTTCACCTCACTGTGTTTTAGCCAGGTAATGAGTAAGGCTGTAAGCTGAAACGCGTATACCTGTTTCTTAACGCTAGTCTCATTGATTTTTGTCAGTATTTACCCCGGGGTGTTTTATCCCCTCTCACGGTTTTGTTTGTTTGCTTGACAAACGTGTTAATTTTCTTCACTCTGAGCGCCAAGGCGCTATGTTTGGCACTTGTAAATACATTTTTGTGCATTGAACCGCTGCTTGTGCTCCTTTTTTACTCTCTGTTCTTAGTTGCACAATGGCATAGCCTGTCTTATAAATACCATCACTAGGTCGGGAACAAGAACCATCAACAAACATATTATCAGCATGGTCAAAAGGTTTATCCATCAAGTCAGGTCTTGGTGTGGTAATGTGGTGTATTACCTCTATACAATCATGATCTGTTGGAAAGTCTGGTGATCCTGTAAGTAAGGCACTAAGTATTTGAGTTGGCCCTGAGGATACACTGCTATATTTAATAGTCAGATTTGTATTATTCAGTAATATACATTCATAACCAGAAAGTCTTTGAGAAGTCATGTGTTGGGTAGTGACATTTTTTACAAGAGGTAAAACTTGGTGACTAGTGTGTAGTACTATTGGATGGCCTAATGTGATTGTTTCAACCATCTCTACAGCCATGGCGCAAGCCGCCAATGCTCGGAGACACGCCGGCATCCCTTGTACCGGTATTGGAACTACTTTGGAAAAGAAAGCTACGGGACGCATATTGCCTCCACCATGCTCTTGGGCACAGACAGCAGCCATGGTTTTACAATTGTCCCTCGCATACAAGTGAAATGGTTTACAATAATCAGGTATTCCTAAAGCAGGGGCACTAATAATGCTAGTCTTCAGAGATATGTAGGATTTAGTCATGTCTGTGGTCCATTGTATATGTTCAGGGCTATCCCCTTTTGTGGCTTGCCTTAGAATGGAATCATGATGGGAGCACTCAGGAATCCATTGTCTGCAATAATTAATCATACCTAGAAAGGTGAGCATGTCCTTTCTAGTAACTGGCTTTGGGATCTGTTGAATCGCTTGGATTTGTTTGGGACTAATGGACCGGTGGCCTTGGGAAAGCACAAAACCAAGGTAATCCACTTTTGTCACTCCTACTTGTAGCTTATGTTTTGCTATTTTATAACCTTCAGCAGCAAGGTGTTTTAACAGACTTATTGTATCTACTGTATTAGCCTCCTGGTTAGGACTACACAACAGTAGGTCATCGACGTACTGAAGGAGGACGGAACCTTGGCTGGGAGTCCATGACCGCAAGGTACGTTGGAGCACCAGCGAGTAGACCGCAGGTGAGGCCACATAGCCTTGAGGGAGGCGTGTCCAGGTAAGCTGACGCCCATCATAATAAAAAGCCATAAGTAGCTGTGTCTCAGGGTCCAATCGGACTGAAAAAAATGCGTTAGCTAAATCAATGACTGTAAATATACAGGCATCATGTGGAATGGCTGTGAGTAAGGTTGTAACATCTGGGACTATTGGGGCAATTGGGATTACTATTTCATTAATTGCCCTTAGGTCTTGTACTAACCAATATTCATTGTCTTTCTTTGGGATCGGACTTATGGGGGTATTATAGGGAGAAACTACTGGACGGAGGATTCCTTGTTTAAGGAATTCTTCTATCATGGGTCTTATCCCTTCTTTCTTTCTCTAGACAATGGATATTGTTTAATAAACACTGGAGTAGTATTAGGTTTTAATCTGGCTTTATATGGGGTACACTGAATTAAACCAACGTCAAGTTTTGAAGATGCCCATACAGAGGATGGGACATCTGTCAATATGTCATTAAAAAAACACAGGTTAGTGGACCCTAGACTCACGTCTAACCCACCCTGTCTAGTGACAGCTACTTTCAAACCAAGGGGACCCATAAGATCACGACCCAAAAGGTTAAGGGGACACCCAGTTATAATACGAAATGGGTGCAAAAGTTGTTGGCCAGTACAGGGTACCCTAACTTCAAGTGGCGGTGTGATGCGAGTCTGAGTCAGCACTCCATTAATCCCTAGAGAAGGTTCAGATTTTTCAGTAATGCCATCATACATATCTGAGCATAAGGCAGAGCATGTAGCTCCTGTGTCTACTAGAAATGGTAGGGGTTCTCCCTCTACTTCTAGGACTAAGTACGGTTGCTCATGATAACTTGTTGACACCACTGGAAAAATTGGAGTGCTAGCTTCTAGGCACCCCTATGGCCATTGTATGTTGTGTTTGGGTGCCTCCATGGGTGCAGGGGCTATGTAAGGCTGTCTGTTATACTGTCAGGGATTGTAAGGGGGGCCACAATTATTAGGGGGTTTTGGGCATTCATTTTTCCAATGTCCCTGTTCCCCACAGTTAAAACAATGTGTTCTGTTTGAAGTATAATTCCCTCTAGCTCTTCCTCTAGCTCTTCCTCTAGCTCTCCCTCTACCTATCACATACATTCTATTACTCCCTGTATTATCCCTTTCCCTGGCCTGGAATGGATCACAATGTTGTAAACTCTGCTTTTGATAAAAAGCAGCGTTTTTTCCCTCTAATTTCCTGATGTCAAAACAACCTGCCCCTTCTTTTTCATGAATTCTTTTCAAGAATTCTGCTGGAGTCAACTCTGGCCAATCAGAGACAAGTTGTTTCACCAACAAAGAAAGCTGAGGTTGCATATTACTAATGCAAGTCTGGACCTTCAGAGAGCCCATTGCATCTCCTGATTTCATTCCAGCCTCTTCCTTCCAGCATTTATAAAAACGCTTAACAAATTCTATTACTGTTTCCTTTGTATTCTGTTTGCACGCTAGTGCAATTGACATACTTTGTTTATCCTTCCATATTCTATGCATTTCTATACTTAATTCTGTCCACATGTCATCAAGTCCCTCACGTGTGTTTAGGGCATAGTTAATTGTTGGATCTCGACTCAATTTACTAATACTCTTTACATTACCCCACTCCCAACCTGATTCAGGGTCATAGTCTAGAAGTGCATCAATAATAATTCTTATATCTGTCTGTGTCATGTTTTGTCCTTGTAACATTCTTTTTAAATACATAATACAAGCTGATGGATGTTGACGGGGGTTTGGGGCTCCCTTAGTAATTTCCCTTAATTCACCCGGGGACAAAGGTTTAATAATTAATTGGTCTCCCACAGTAAGAAATGGCATACTAGCTTCTGGTACAGCTGCCTCCTCCTCCTCCTCTACTTCTTCATTCCCTCTTTTATATTGTGGGGTTATTGTAGGGGGGTAGGAAGGTGTTACTGGTTCAACCTTAATCGGGGGTTTGGGCATAATTGGGGGTTTAGTGACCTGGTATCGGGGAGTTACAGAAGGTCCTGGCAAGGTCCATTCCTGGGGTACCTGAGCAGAGGCAATAGCAATAGTCTCTAGATCTATGTCACTAGGGGATGGGAGGCTAGGATATAGTCTGTTATATGATGGCAAAGGTAGGTGAGGGGCATTATATGGCACGGGGGGGGGGGGGTGAATATGCTTTCTGTCTTTGCTTCTCACTTTTACCCTTCTTTTTATTCCCATCTATATCAATATATCGCCAGTATGGAGCAACAGTCAGCCAATTTTCCCCACCCATTTTCATATAATCCATATTCCATCTTGGATCACCATTATACCATGGAAATGCCTCTTCATCACCTAGACACAACCCTTTTACCATATTCATATGAAATGTATCATTATCCCCCTCTCTGGGGAATGGATCAGAGCTTCTCATAGCTTCTGTCCATTCTGCCATATTCTGAACCCAAGGAATAATATACATAAACCCATCGGGCGACACCCTTCCCACATAATCTTTACAATTTTCACCTGGTCTAGGTGATGGAAATTGTTTAGACTGGGATTTGCCCATTCTCAACTCCTAACTTATCTTTTAAAACATTTACAACAAAAAAATAAAAAAATAAAATAATAAAAAATAATACAAATAAAAAATACAATACCTTTAACTTTAAGAGCAATTAATTATTGAATCTTTTTGCAAAAAACACATTAACTAGAATGGTTGTACTCCGTTACCAGTCATTGTGCTTAGTGCTTAAGTTTACAACAAGAGAAAGAAAAAAAAATATATATCACTATGCTGATCCTTTCAGTAGTTTCTGGCATTAATTATCTCTAGGTCAAAGGTCACCCTTCACCAGAAAAAATGTAGCCTTTTACTAACATTTAGAAACAGCAATACATATTAACAACAGTTTACTTTCTTAATACTTTAAACAATAAGCAGTATTTTACTTCCTTAACACTTTATACAAATAAACAGTATTTTGTCATACAGCATATTTAAAAGCAAGCAGCATAAGAATTCATATAAACAATGCAGTATTTATCTTATAACTTTAAAGCAATGTTAGCCATACAGCAATATTTCAAAAGCAAGCAGCAAGAAAATGTGTGGTTTAACCCTTCAGCCAGACTTAATATAACCTGATTTCTACCAAAGAAATCTTATTCCCTTTTTATTTTTTATTTTATTATCAAAGATTTGATTAGAATCTACCAAAGATTCATATATATATTTAACCTGATTTCTACCAAAAAAATCTACTATTCCTCTTTTAGAATCTACCAAAGATTCACATATATATTCCCCAACTATTCCTATGTAAAATGAAACTTAAGGGGTCTCGTGGTAAGAGAAAAAAGGTCAGAATAAAAAGGACTCTTTGTTCAGCTTACCTTCCGAGAGTTCCCTGTTTCATCCCACTTCTGACGCCAGTTTTGTAGGGTTACTTCTTTTGTTCCTTAGTTCTGCTCTGGCTGATAAGGGTGCGGCACACGTTTTCTTCAGGGCCCTGGGGTGACCACTGAAATCACACACACATGCAACTGAGTGTTTTCACAAAAGTCCCATTTATTTGAAGAACACACAAAGAATTTATAGTGATGTATACGTCATACATGAGGTCACAGGAAATATATAAAAAACGTAGTTAACTTCACATCTGCATAAGGGGCCCACAGGAAATAAGAATGTTGTTATAGCACATAACAGAATATGCCCATATAACCATTTGTAGAGAGGATCATATATTGGAACCATATGTTACAACTTATACAAAAAGAAACTTGTGGAATGCTGCATTATAAACATTTGATACAAGATTTAAAGTTACCCTCAATATGCTTAATATGTGAGATTCAAATTACCCATATAACATAATATATATATATATATATATATATATATATATAATATATATATATACACATACATACACATATACACACATATATATATATATATATATATATATATATATATATATATATATATATATACATATACATATACATACACATACATACACACATATATACCCATCACTGTGTGTCACAAACATACAGTGACTAATAATGCAATAAACACATAGAAATAACTTCACTTACTCACTATTTAATGTCTAATAGTATTGTTATATCAGCTGTGTGCCGGGATATTATCTGTGTGTCACAGACGTACAGTGACTAATAATGCAATAAACACATAGAAATAACTTCACTGACTCACTATTTAATGTCTAATAGTATTGTTATATCAGCTGTGTGCCGGGATATTATCTGTGTGTCACAAACGTACAGTGACTAATAATGCAATAAACACATAGAAATGACTTCACTGTCTCACTATTTAATGTCTCATAGTATTGTTATATCAGCTGTGTGCTGGGATATTATCTGTGTGTCACAGACGTACAGTGACTAATAATGCAATAAACACATAGAAATAACTTCACTGACTCACTATTTAATGTCTAATAGTATTGTTATATCAGCTGTGTGCCGGGATATTATCTGTGTGTCACAGACGTACAGTGACTAATAATGCAATAAACACACAGAAATAACTTCACTGACTCACTATTTAATGTCTAATAGTATTGTTATATCAGCTGTGTGCCGGGATATTATCTGTGTGTCACAGACGTACAGTGACTAATAATGCAATAAACACATAGAAATAACTTCACTGTCTCACTATTTAATATCTAATAGTATTGTTATATCAGCTATGTGCCGGGATATTATCTGTGTGTCACAGACGTACAGTGACTAATAATGCAATAAACACATAGAAATAATGTCACTGACTCACTATTTAATGTCTAATAGTATTGTTATATCAGCTATGTGCCGGGATATTATCTGTGTGTCACAAACATACAGTGACTAATAATGCAATAAACACATAGAAATAACTTCACTGACTCACTATTTAATGTCTAATAGTATTGTTATATAAGCTATGTGCCGGGATATTATCTGTGTGTCACAAACATACAGTGACTAATAATGCAATAAACACATAGAAATAACTTCACTGACTCACTATTTAATGTCTAATAGTATTGTTATATCAGCTATGTGCCGGGATATTATCTGTGTGTCACAGACGTACAGTGACTAATAATGCAATAAACACATAGAAATAACTTCACTGACTCACTATTTAATGTCTAATAGTACTGTTATATCAGCTGTGTGCCGGGATATTATCTGTGTGTCACAGACGTACAGTGACTAATAATGCAATAAACACATAGAAATAACGTCACTGACTCACTATTTAATGTCTAATAGTATTGTTATATCAGCTGTGTGCCAGGATATTATCTGTGTGTCACAAACGTACAGTGACTAATAATGCAATAAACACATAGCAATAACGTCACTCACTATTTAATGTCTAATAGTATTTTTATATCAGCTGTGTGCCGGGATATTATCTGTGTGTTACAAACATACAGTGACTAATAATGCAATAAACACATAGCAATAACATCACTCACTATTTAATGTCTAATAGTATTGTTATATCAGCTGTGTGCCGGGATATTATCTGTGTGTCACAGACATACAGTGACTAATAATGCAATAAACACATAGAAATAATGTCACTGACTCACTATTTAATGTCTAATAGTATTGTTATATCAGCTGTGTGCCAGGATACTATCTGTGTGTCACAGATGTACAGTGACTAATAATGCAATAAACACATAGAAATAACGTCACTGACTCACTATTTAATGTCTAATAGTATTGTTATATCAGCTGTGTGCCAGGATATTATCTGTGTGTCACAGACGTACAGTGACTAATAATGCAATAAACACATAGAAATAACGTCACTGACTCACTATTTAATGTCTAATAGTATTGTTATATCAGCTGTGTGCCGGGATATTATCTGTGTGTCACAAATGTACAGTGACTAATAATGCAATAAACACATAGAAATAACTTCACTGACTCACTATTTAATGTCTAATAGTATTGTTATATCAGCTGTGTGCTGGGATATTATCTGTGTGTCACAAACGTACAGTGACTTATAATGCAATAAACACTTAGAAATAACTTCACTGACTCACTATTTACTGTTTAATAGTATTGTTATATCAGCTGTGTGCCGGGATATTATCTGTGTGTCACAGACGTAAAGTGACTAATAATGCAATAAACACTCACTATTTAATGTCCAATAGTATTGTTATATCAGCTGTGTGCCGGGATATTATCTGTGTGTCACAGACGTACAGTGACTAATAATGCAATAAACACATAGAAATAACGTCACTGACTCACTATTTAATGTCTAATAGTATTGTTATATCAGCTGTGTGCCGGGATATTATCTGTGTGTCACAGACGTACAGTGACTAATAATGCAATAAACACATAGAAATAACCTCACTGATTCACTATTTAATGTCTAATAGTTTTGTTATATCAGCTGTGTGCCGGGATATTATTTGTGTGTCACAAAGGTACAGTGACTAATAATGCAATAAACACTCACTATTTAATGTCT